>NC_090657.1:105989833-106289833 GCF_040937935.1 Hyperolius riggenbachi
TGATTGCTGGTCTGTGCTGGGTCAGCCATGATATTTGGTGAGAGGCTTCATTGAGTATACGGTGGAGGAGCACGGGGTGTTTCAGTAACTTTTTGGAGCACTGGTGTTTTAATGAGTGGAACAGCCACATTATTATCAAACAGTATCACACTATTGTAGTGCTTTTTCTATTTCATACCCCTATGTTTTGAGAATACAAGAGGAGGCTGAACGCACCTAGGAGATCTTGACTACTGGCTGGGCCAGAAGCGCTATTAGCTGATCCTGAGAAGGCAGCTTAACATCTGGTGAGCGTACACTGGTTACTGTGTGTTACAGGAAGAGTTTCTGCACGTTATTGGAATCTGGAAACAGTTGCATATGGACTCTGTTTGGGACTTTTATATGTTTTAAGGTTTAATTTACAAAGGAACTCTTATTGGTTATCTGTGCTGTGGAGCGCCCTGTTTATTCCCTTATATTTTTATTTAAAGTGACACACACACTTAAAGGGACTCCGAGCAGTGCAGAAACTATGGAAAGATGCATACCATTTTAAAGCTCTATTTCTCCTCTTTCCAATGATATATAAACCACCACCCTACGCCTTTTAGTTTCCGCTATTTTCGCGATCGAAATTGCCGCAACCGCGACTTCGATCGCGAAAATAGAGAAAACTAAAAGGCATAGGGTGACGATTTAGGTGTCGCCAGAAAGAGGAGAAAGAGAGATTTCAAATGATATCCATCTTTCCATAGTTACATTGTATTACACAAGGCGACTTTTTCTGCTGAATGGAGCTGCTGACTTTGAGAAAAAGTCGCCCTGTGTAATACAATATAACTATGCAAAGATGGATATCATTCTAAAGCTCTCTTTCTCCTCTTTCTGACGACACCTAAATCGTCGCCCTACGCCTTTTAGTTTTCTCTATTTTCGCGATCGAAGTCGTGGCCGCGGCAATTTCAATAGCGAAAATAGCGAAAACTAAAAGGCGTAGGGCGGTGGTTTACATATTATTGGAAAGAGGAGAAAGAGAGCTTTAAAATGATATGCATCTTTCCATAGTTTATGCACTGCTCGGAGTTCCTTTAAATACAGGAGCGATCCAGGATAACAGTAGTTATACATAGAAAGTGGATTGAGGAGCGCACAATACAGGGGTTTTTTATTGGTAATCCCTACCATAGTCATATCTCCATCATATATAAAGCAGGTGTGTTAACATCTTAAAAGAATTAACAGTTGTTTGAATAGAAAATAAAAAAATATATATAGCGGTAGTTCAGATAATAATGTAAATGTGTAAAGGGACACCTGACTTAACCCCCACCAAGGGCTTTTGTGAAATCCTGGAATTGATAAACATCTACAATATAGATTAGGTACAGGGATTTAGGTGGCTACTTAGGATGATGGATGATGTGCACAGACAGTATTGTGGGTTTGCATGCAGGTTGGAACTGAACCATTCAAGTGCTGCACTGACTGCATTTTTGGGTCATATCCACGTTGCAAGCAATTTGCATCTCTCTGATGATGATGATGATGATGATGATGATTTCTACTGAGTGACAACTCCTGTACAAACTGATGTAAGATTTGCCTGCCTCTCCCTGAACTGGTAGCGCTGATATCAGAATCTGTGTGCTGCTGTGCTATATTTTTACAAAAACACCTACTTTTCATTAATTAAATAAGTAGATCTCATACGTTATAGAGGAAGACGTAAGTAAACTTGGCCACTGAGTCAAAGCTGTGGCCATAATCTTCATTCTGCATTACGTTGCATGTTTAATTCACACAGACATTTTTATTGCCTTCCTTGAGTGGATTATACAAGCTGCAAACTCAATTTAATGCCATAAACATACAAGGTAATGTTAAACGTTTGTGTTTTATCTTCCAACTTAACTAAATTAAAAGCATATATTGCGCTTAAAGGAATACATGTTTGCATTGGCTGTACTGTTGCAGTAAATTACCTTTAGATATGTATAGCAAGTGAACCTTTCATGTTAGTTTAGGCTTTCTTCTGGTGCTGGAAGCTGCTTCTGCGTCAAACCGTTAGAGTACCGCTGTACATTATACTCAACTGCGGTTAGAAAGTTTTAAAATGAGGATCTGATCAATCATGCAACACACTTGCAGTTTAGTTTGAAATACTGGTAAAATACTGGCACGTAAGAAATGACTCTAATAGGGCTGTTTCACATGGGCAGCAGCAAGCAGTGCTTTGCCAGTCAGCAGCTGTAAACGTTCACAGTGCAGGTGGAAGAAGTGTGTGAACCCTTGGATTTATTAACTGATTGAACCTCCTTTGGCAGCAATAACTTCAACCAAACGTTTCCTGTAGTTCCAGATCAGATGTGCACAACGGGCAGGAGTATTTCTTGACCATTCCTCTTCACAGACCTGTTTCAGTTCAGCAATATTCTTGGGGTGTCTGGTGTAAATCACTTTCTTGAGGTCATGCCACATCATCTCAATCAGTTGAGGCCAGGACTCTGACTAAACCACTCCAGAAGGCGTATTTTCTTCTGTTTAAGCCATTCTGTTGTTGATTTACTTCTATGCTTTGGGTCGTTGTCCTGTTTCAACGCCCATCTTCTGCTGAGCTTCAGCTGGTGGTCAGATGGCCTTAAGTTCTCCTGCAAAATGTCTTGATAAACTTTGGAATTCATTTTTCCTTCGATGATAGCCGCGTTAGGCTGTTTGCACATGCTCAGTGGGGGGCAGAGAGGAGGCGGGGAGAGCCAGCTACAGTAGCCGCGCACATGGCTACTTAATATTCACTGCACTGGCGGCAGCTGATTGGCCGGCGGGACCACGTGATGCGGAGTGTCTCGCTCCGCATCACGTAGTCCCGCCGGCCAATCAGCGCCACTCTGGGAGACCTTATAGGGATAGAGCCGCCTAACGCGGCTCACTCTACTGTCCTATCTTGCAGCACCATACGTTGTGTTAGGTGCACGTTATGCGACCTTAACGTGGCACCTAACGCAACGTCTTGGTGTGCAAGTAGCCTAAATGTTGTTTGCAGTATTACACATTGCCCGGATAAATAACCATAAAGTTATTGGTGAAAGAATGAGAGGAGCGTGATTTTATTTATTTATTGTATTTATAAAGCGCCAACATATTACGCAGCGCTGATGTGATTTTTAAAGGGAAAAAATCTGTGGATGGGAAGTGGTTAATGAGGAAAAAAACACTCCATTTCCATCCACTATAGATTTAAAATAAACCACATAAATAAAACCCACACATTTTATTTGCCTATTTGTCCTGGGTATCCCAACATTTAAATTATGTTCCTAGTACAATGTATGGCGACAATGGCCCATATGCAATCAACTTTTTTACCTGAGTTATCTCCTAGGAGATAACTTTCATATTCTCTTTAATCTAAAGGTGGCCATACATCAGGCGAATTGGCGGCTGATCGACCATCCAATTCGATTATTATAATCGAATTGTATGAAAATCAGTGCTACCAAGTGTATGCCCGACTGACAATGCAACCATTTTCAGGACAAAAACTGCTCAATCGGGTGGGCGGTGGTTACGCGTGCAATTTCCTGACGAACGCTACGAAACCCCCGATGCTGTTCCCTTAATATCAATGTCCCCCAAGTGCCCCATGTAAATTGTATACATTACCTGGCCGCGGCCTCTGCTGCTCCGGGTGCATTCCCCTCTTTATACACGTGCACCCTTACTGGGAAACCACATGGGGGCGCTTGTATGCAGTAGAAGAATCCCGGAAGCCAGCGGGGGACAAGCGGAGGCCGCAGAAAGGTAATGTATACACTTTACACTGGGCATGGGGGGGGGACATTTAAATTAGGGGGGCACAGCGTTGGGACAGCAAGGCGAACGGACAATTCCCGAGAGATTTCATGCTGAAATTGATCGGGAATCTGCCTGTGCTGTATGGGCAGCTGACAAATATCTCTCTTATCAGATTCGATAAGAGAGAGATTTGTCTCTTGGTGGAATCTGCCCATACATCGCTAGATGTGTGGCTACCTTAACTTTTCAGCATTTTGCAATTGAAAAAGTACCCAAAAGTTGGTGAAAAAGTACTAACAAATTTATTTTGAGGGTTTTTTTGCTTGATGGTGGCTTAAAAGGCATTTTATGACAAGTTGTGAAAATATCTCCTAGGAGAAAACTCAGGGGAAAAAGTGAATTGCATATGGGCCAATATATTATTCAAAAAAAAATGTGTATTTTTTGTTTTCTCAGTGTACTCTATCAGTAATTACCTGCCCTTAGTTGCAAAAATAACAGTAATACACCCGCATAGCATACATATTTAAACCTTTATTGTATTCTGGAATTCTGCGCCCTACAGTTTGTTTAGGATCAGCAGCAATATAAGGAATTTAGCTGTACCCCACCTTCGATGAATAAAAACAGTGTGATTAAAAACTCCTCAATTGTGCTTATGGGTGATTGCCCACCAGTTCTAATGTGAGTCTTCAAACAGTAATAGCATATGCAACTTGCTTAATATTCATGCACCCATCCAGGGACTAAGCATTTCCTGTACTCCTACTGTGCTGCTTGATCTGGTTTGCATGTATTCCTGTATTGTCTTATTGCTGTATGTCACCGCTAAATATTTTCTGTAACCTTAACTAATGTACAGCGCTGCATAATATGTTGGCGCTAAATAAATACAATACATAAATAATGCAAACAACAATATTAGAGCTGGGTAGTGAATAACATTAGGATACAATGGGCATGATTCACAGGCACTTGACAGGCAGCCTATTGGGCCAATCAGAGTGTGGGGATCGTGGGCTTGATTCACAAAGCGGTGCTAACAGTTAGCACGCTAGTGTAAAGCCCTTTATCACGCCTAAACTCAGTTTAGGCGTGATAAGTTTAGGCGGGATAAGTTTAGGTGTGATAAGCTTAGGAGTGATAACTATAGCACCAACTGGGTTAGCACCGCAGTGCACAGCTGATCAAAAGTTTTGCGCTAGCAAAGTCTTGTGCACTTCGCATAGAGTTTAATGGCGCTGCTTTGCGTGCGATCTAAACTTATCACGCCTAAACTTATCACGCCTAAACTGGCTTTTCACCAGCATGGTGCAATGGTTATCACGCCTAAAGTCTCTAACTGGGTTAGCACCGCTTTGTGAATCGAGCCCCAAGTCCCAAACAGCTACAGGACGCAACAGGACTCAGTGCGGTAGTAAAGGAGCGGCCAGCAAATACAAGGGAGCACGCGTAAGTTAAAAGCTCACACTACACAGCCCGTACCGTGTTCAAACTGAGCTGTGCAGATTAGTGAACATTGTCAGCAAATAAAATCTGGTTTACTCAATAAAACAATATATAACACTAATTCAGTGTTGGCACTAATCAAAATAGTGTTCTCTCTGGATAGATACGCACTACAATGGCTATCATTGATAAAGGAGCTGTCAGTAAGGGGAATCAATGCGGGAAAACACCGCTGCCTGGCAGTGTTTTAGACTTCTGGGTGGCATTCATAAAAAAGTATCCATGTGCGGTAGCAGTGCGGAGATTTCCTGAACTAGGCAGGCGGTAGGCAGGCGGAAGGGTTGCGGAGACACGGAAGCTGCTGAGTTGATACATTTCTCCGTGTTCCGCTCTGCTGCAGCTGCCTGGGAGGTCTGTGTGCCTCCATTCACTTACATTAGTATCGCCACATCAGAGGGAGCGGTACTTCCCGACCTCACACCGCTTGAGGTAATCTTTATGAATTAACATTTTGCTACATTTGTTCCGATAATCACTGCACAAGGCGGTGATTTATCACTCTGCTCGGTAGTGTCATTTTTTCATGCGGAAAGAGCCTTTATGAATGCTGACTTTGCCGAGTGTTCGGTAAAGTCAGCTGTTTTAAGCATTTCCGCATGCGGAAATGCTTTATGAATGATAGCCAATGTATTTGTAGAGCGCTGCAGCGTGACACGCAACACTCAGTCCACCACTCATACACTTCACAAAAAGGGGGGAGAGGGGAAAGTGTGTCCACATAAAAATAGATTAGAATAACAATGTCTTTTCTGATTTATGGTATACCTTTATTGTATAGCAAAATCTTTCTTTAACACTTGACTAATCAAGTCAAACGTGACACAATCTATACCACTCATGCAGATATCTGCCACCACATGTTTTGTAAGCAGTGACAAGGCCTGCTCAACCGTTCTGCAAAATAACTGTTAAATCCACTCTTTAAAGATGTTGTAATCTCAGGGCCGCTTCTAGACTTTTTGCTGCCTGAGGCAAACTTGTGAAAATGTGCCACCCGATTTGGAATGATCGCAGAGCACCCTACAACTTATTCTGCTTTATTTAAAGAGACTCCGTAACAAAAATTGCATCCTGTTTTTTATCATCCTACAAGTTCCAAAAGCTATTCTAATGTGTTCTGGCTAACTGCAGCACTTTCTGCTATCACAGTCTCTGTAATAAATCAATGTATCTTTCCCTTGTCAGACTTGTCAGCCTGTGTCTGGAAGGCTGCCAAGTTCTTCAGTGTTGTGGTTCTGCTATGAACTCCCCCTTCCAGGCCCCTCTATGCACACTGCCTGTGTATTATTTAGATTAGAGCAGCTTCTCTCTTCTCTCTTATCTTTTACAAGCTGGATAAATCGTCCTCTGAGCTGGCTGGGCTTTCACATACTGAAGAATTACAGACAAGGGCAAAGCTGTTTGCAGGAGAAAAAAGAGCAGCCTGAAACTTCAGTGCATGAGAACTGCAGGGAGAAAGAAACACACAAATGATCTCTTGAGATTCAAAAAGAAGGCTGTATACAGCCTGCTTGTGTATGGTTGTATTTTTCTATGTGTGGACATACAGTACATCAACCTACTTCCTGTTTTGGTGGCCATTTTGTTTGTTTATAAACAAACTTTTTAAAACCGTTTTTAACCACTTTTCATGCTGCTAGGAGCGGCGAAATTGTGACAGAGGGTAATAGGAGATGTCCCCTAACGCACTGGTATGTTTACTTTTGAGCGATTTTAACAATACAGATTCTCTTTAATGTTCTCACATGACATGCTGCAGCTAAATACAATAACACCCTGGCTGGCTGTGAGTCTGTGACAAACTGCTCACCCTCAGCCACTCCATTCCTCCTCAGTCAGGACAGTAGTGCCACCTCCTGCCTTCTGCTGTGCAAGTCAAATGAAACACTGCTGCTCTCCTGCCTCCCACATAGCACAACAAGCTGCTTTTCCCCAATGATGACTTCTATACCTCGCTCACCTCCTACTCCGACTGCATGCTGTTAGTGTAAACACAGTACAGACATGCTGCCCCTGTAATCTCTGCGCCTGATGCAAATATTTCACCTTGCCTCATGAGAGTGAAGACACAGTATTTCGATTGTCGTGCATAAATACTGAAAATAGCCTAAGTTATTTTATATCATTTATTAACCTCTCTACACCCTGTTTGCAACCTCTTATCTCCAGGGTGTCAATTCCAATAGCCTGGCTCCGTGTGCTTCCACCCCAATATCACTTATGCCATTGCTACACTCAGCTATCCAATACCAGATGAGCTCCTGATCAATCACAGTGATCACAAGGAAAAATAAGGCTCTGGTCCTTAAAAACCACTTACGGACCGGGCTAGTTGAAATCTACAGTATGCCCTGTTTATTTCCGGATATCCCAACCAGGGAGCAGATTTCAACTCCCGTATACACCACTCCCATCGTTCGCATTGATTTGCTGACAGCAGAGCTCCGTATCTCTGTCGGGAGCCAATTTCATTGGCTCCTAACCCCCTGATCTCTGTCATCCAATCACAGTGACCACTACTCGTATTTGAGAAAAAAAAAGGTCTCTGGTCCTTAAGGGGCCAGAGACCCGCGGTACGGAAGAGGTTAAGGCACACACACTGTCTGGTAAACACATACAGGGCCGGCCCTAGACTATTTGCCGCCTGAGGCAAAAAAAAATTCCGCCGCCCGGGGGGGGGGGGGGGGGGGCACGCTCTGGGGGGCCGCCGAGCTGGAGGGGTAGCTGGCAGGAAGGGGGTATTGGGCCTAGCGGCGGGGAGGGGGGGGGCAACGCTGCAGGAAGTGACGTCAGTGGAGCGCACGCTTGGAACGAGGAAGAGGTGAGTCCTACCCGCCCGTGCCTCTTACACATAGCGGCTGCTTGTATTTAAGGCTGGAGGGGAGCGGAGCACGGGGGACCCAGGCGAGGGAGGGGGGGTCCGACCCCCCTCCCCGCCGCTAGGCCCAATACCCCCGTCCTGCCAGCTACCCCTCCAGCTCGGCGGCCGGCTCCCCGCACCCACGGACGGGCGGGTGCCGCCCCTGGAATTTTGCCGCCTGAGGCAAAAGTTTCACCCCGCCTCATGAGCGGGCCGGCCCTGAACACATAGCATGCTAATTGTCCTTCTACAAAATAAAGCGCACCACAAATGTACAGATGTATTTCGTAATACAGTATATATATATATATTGTGAATAGATGCAATGGATGTAATGTGAAAGTATGCTTACAAATAAACAATTTTGCCCAAGGTAAAGTAAAAGGAATAAACATGGAAAATAACACTAATGTTTGTGTTGGTAAGAGTTCCCTTTTAAGGCTCCTGCTGAGAACGCTAAAGCAGCTCTTTTTCACAGCTTGAGTGACTTATGCAGAAGCATTTACTCAATAGCTTTTCAGGGCATATTCACAGTGGAACATTGCGGTGTAATGCGACATTAAAGTTGCAACGCAGTATTACAAAAAAGGTGGTAACGCACATTAACGCTGCCTTCGCATTGTATACAGCAGATACAGTGGAGCATACAGGCAATGAAAAGTATTCCTCTCTGTATCTGTTAATATCTGTGATCTAAAGGTAACCCACTGCAAGCAGTGAGTTACCATAACGCAACATTTAAAACGCGACTTTAACGACGCACTGTGAATAGCACAGTCTTAACATTACAGTGCATTAACCTGCGTTATAATGACTTTATAACACCCCACTGTGAATGCGACCTCAGTCTTTTTTAAAAGGCTCAAATGATAGGGCTGATATAGAAAAGACTGAGCAGATCAGAGCTCCATGACCCAGCTTATCAGTACCTAATATTATTTAATCAAAAAAAGAAGAGACTGGCTTGGCAAGCACTTCAGGATAAAAAGCTGTCACCACTTTATTCACACATTGATAGGCTTCAAAGTCACTGCTATGCATCAAGCACCTTGTGACGATACACTCTGATCCTCAGACCATACAGTTCAAAACATGCCCCATATTCAGCATAACCAAAGCAGATTTGCAAAGCACATGACATGCAGGGAGCGTAGACTTATGCAGTGCAGGCTATACTTGCGTGACCCCTGTGGTGGTAGGTGTGGATCTGGATAAAAGCACCGATGCTCAGGGATTCTCCAGGGTGACTGCCCTTACAGCCGTTTCGCCCTAGCTATCCGTGGGCCTCATCAGAGGGGCGGTGTCGCACTATCTGGGTCCCGGTGTTATGGTGGCTCCTCCGGCTTCTACGTCCGGTATCGGCGCATCGTGGGTTGCTGGTGTATTGCGCCGGCGTCTTCCGCCTTTAAAGTGAACCTAAAGCCAGTTAAAAAAAATGAGATTAACTCACCTGGATCTTCCCTCAGCCCCCTGCTGCCAATCGGTGCCCTCGCAGCTCCGGTCCGATGCCTCTGGACCCACCGGCGAACACTTCCGGTTTCGCCGTCACCGGCCGACAGGCATGGGAACGCGAGTGATTGTTCGCGTTCCCAGCCTGTATATCGCCCCCTATGCTGCTATTGAGACCTCCTGGCCGCAATAGCAGCATAGGGGGCGATATACAGGCTGGGAACGCGAATAATCACTCGCGTTCCCATGCCTGTCGGCTGGTGACGGCGAAACCGGAAGTGTTCGCCGGCGGGTCCAGAGGCATCGGACCGGAGCTGCGAGGGCACCGATCGGCTGCAGGGGGCTGAGGGAAACCCCAGGTGAGTTCATCTCATTTTTTTTAACTGGCTTTAGGTTCACTTTAAGGCGTCACGCCGTCACGCTCACCTCCTACCTTCTGCCCACGTCCTTCCGCCTTACGCGTGCGCTCCACGGTTGCCAAGCTACCGTTCCGCGCCAGCGTGTGGGAAGAAAAACAAGCGCCTACTGCCATCTTGTGGCCAAGATGCAAACTGCATCTTGAAAAAAGGAAAAAATATTATTTAATCCAAAATCATATTTTGTCTTTTTTTCTGTGTACATTTTGATATTGACAATTTGACCTCTGTGCTGCTTGTGCACTCCCTTTCCGTCTACAGTCTGTGCTGTGTATTGCTCTCTGTTTTTAAACTTTTTTGAATAAACCGGCGTTTTAGACGGATGTGCCCAGCCTGCTGTACTCTTCCTTTGCTCATGACCCAGCTTATATGTACCTAATATTACTTAATCCAAAATCATATTTTGTCTTTTTTTCTGTGTAAATTTTGATATTGACAATTTGACATGAAATTAGTATGACTAGCAACAGCTAGTTCTGTAATGCAGATAAAGCTCTGCAGATACTAAACATGACTCCGTAGCTGCATTTCTGATAAACTATTGTTTTAATATATTCAGCTACACAACGTCATAATAAGGGTCGGTGATTTGGACTGTTTAAGAAAAAAAAAAAAGATGGGGTGTGTGTAGGGAAATATGCTCAGGAGTAGTTCAGGCATCGCAATTGCTAAAGATCTGCCGTGCCGGATCTTTATACGACACCGGGGGGGGGGGGCTTCTGTACACACACTAGATTATCGGCCAAAAAACAGCTAATTAGGAGTGTCTGTTTGCTGCCAGTCACTGGATTACTCCTGGGGTTAAAAACGAGTAACCAAGCCCCTTGCTCTGTCTAGCTAATTACTCCTGCAGCAAGGTGGGGATTTCTAGAAACACAGCAATTTCACAATACTGTCAATTTGGGAAATTCTTAGCTGGCTGCAAATTGAAATGGAAATTACACTAAATAATACCAAAAAAAATGTGCGCTGCACCTATCCATTTTGTTTTTATTTTTTCATAACAAAAGTACTATTTCATTTGGAGATTCACCTTGGAAAAAGCTCTTTTTCAAGTAAACCTGTGATAAATGCAGCAAAAAGATGTATACTTACCTGGGGCTTTCTCCAGCCCCTTGTAGTCTATGGTGTCCCGCAGTGTACGTCCGGTCCCCTCTGTTCTCCTGCCCTGCTGTCAGCCCCGATAGTCGCTGACCTGACTACTGCACATGTAATGCCCTGGCCACGCCTCCTTGATGATGCTCCCATGGCCGGGGGCATTCTGTGCCGTTAATTAAGGCTTGTAGGTGCACAGGCGCAGCACGCTCCCAGCCGAGGAGGCATGTAGGCTGACTGCAGCGCACCGGACAGACCTCAAGGGAGTTCATGGACTACAAGGGACTGGAGGAAGACCCAGGTAAGTATAAATCCTTTTGTTGCATTTATCAGCTACACTTTAAAGGTTTTCAAGCTGCTCAAGGGCTGCAACAGTTATAGTCCTTACTTGGAAATATTCTATGAATACTAAGGCTAGGTTCACACTGACATGGTGTCTTGCATCAGACAATATACAGCAAAGTCCCTGTAACCTGGAACTCAGGCAACCGGAAGTCTCAAGTAACCGGCATGTATGAGGGCATAATGGGGACAGTGCTTTTAGGGGTATTGTGGGGTTTTTTGCTGGACATTAAATACTTACTGAATGGCCAGTGCCGTCTTCTAACTGTCCTGTGGCTCCTAGCGGCTTTCTGGCTTCCATCCACGGTTCTCGGCGTGTCACGTGACCCAACATGGATTAGGTGGGTGGTTAGAAGGCGGCGCTTGACACTTGGTAAATATTTTTTTTTCACTTTCAAAGGTTTTATTGAAATTTGCAACAGCACAAATAAACAACTGTAGATAAGAACAAAGTCAGGTGGCTTGAGACAAACTTGTATGCGAAACATACACAGGTAGCTAGTTCAAAACTATATAGCACGGTAATACAAAACAGTGTATATGGCAGGTTTAATTTATTTTATTGAAGCAAACACACTCCCCAAGGACCAATCTAATCTGGTTATTGGAAAGATATTGAAACCTGCATCGAGGATGAGGGTGGGGGGGGGGGGGGGGGAGTACAGGGTATCAGAAAGTGTAGTGTTGTTTATTGATGATCTTATTTGAGCATAATCTGGTTATACACTGAGGTGGATTTAAATTCCAGCCAGTTCTTCCAAGTGGAGAGGAATTTGTTGGAGTTTCCGAGGGCAGAGGCAATGATTTCTTCCATCTCATAAATTGTATTAATTTTGGAGAACCAGATTTTGATGGTAGGAGGCTCAGGCGATTTCCAAAGAGGGGGGATTGTGCTTCTGGCAGCATTTACTAGGTGGATTAGGAGTGAGCTTCTATATGAGTGGGATGGGATTGAGGTGGCGTGGAGTAAGAACATCTCTGGGGAGAAGGGGATAGTCGTGGAGGAGAGTTGTTCGGATAAAGTGTGAACTTTATGCCAAAATGAGGTTAGTGCTGGGCATGACCAGAATATGTGGAGCAAGTCCCCACCCTGGGAGTGGCACCTCCAGCACTCACTGGATGGAAGTAGTTTGGCTTGGTGTAAGAAGGCGGGGGTCCTGTACCAATGTGAGAGGATTTTATATCCCTGGTCTTGGATATTTACGTTTAAAGAGGCTTTATGGGTAAGAGTGTAGATTTTTTGCCATGATTCTTGGGTTAGGCTCTTTTGTAATATTTTCTCCCATTTGTGTTGGAAAGGTCCTAGCTCCCCTGGGCAGGGGGATGTGGTTAGGAGATTATAGATAAGGGAGAGTGAGTGTCTGACCGGTTTCTGAGCAGAGGCCCTAAGATCAAAAGGTGAGAGAGGCATCCGTAGATTTGCTTTTCTGGCTATCGAATTAATAAAGCTCCGGATTTGTAAGAAGGCCCATAGAGGAATGTGACCGTCTACTGTCAAAGTGGCCAGGTCCTCACGCGTTTTACATTGTCCGTTAGAAGTGATGTCTTTTAGCATTATATGTCTATTGCGTAAGTTGGGAAGAAAGAGGGGTGAGGTGCCCGGTGGGAAATGAGGGTTGTTCAGAAGAGGAGTGAGAGGGCCCGGGATAGAGGTTAAAGTTTTGGATTTGGCCAGCAAGGTAATGTTCATTAGAGAGGCTTTCATCAGGGGGTGGGCCAGGTTGTCAATTTGAGATCTGTTGGGGTTAGACCACGGAAGGGTCCCCACATTGCCGCCAGAGAAAGCCTCTTCAATCTGGATCCAACGTTTAGGTGAGAGAGGCGTACACCAGTCTATTATCCTACTCAAGGAGGAAGCTTGGTGGTATGCTTTGAGGTTAGGGAGGGCGATGCCCCCTTGGTCTTTAGGCAGAGTAAGGATAGAGCGTTTTATTCTAGGGTGTTTGAGTCCCCAGAGGTAGCCTGAAAGTAAAGAATGTAATTTATTGAAAAAGGAGTTGGGCACTGTGATGGGCAGGGTTTGGGAGATGTAGAGGAATCTGGGCAAGAGATTCATCTTGATAGATGACAATCTGCCGAACCAAGAAATATGTTGTTTAAGTGCCCAATTATTTATATCTTTAGAGAAGCTGGGAATTAAAGGGGCAAAGTTTAATTGGTAAAGAAGATCTTGGTTGGCTGGCAGATTGATGCCCAGATACTTGATGGAGTGTTTAGCCCATTGGAAGGGGAATTGAGCAGCTAAAATAGAGGCTAGAGAGGGCTCCAATGAGATGTTTAGGGCATGGGATTTGGTGAAGTTTATCTTGTAGTTTGAAATCAGGCCAAAGCACTTGAATTTATCAATGAGACCCGGCAGGGACATCTCTGGCGTAGTGATGAAAAATAAAAGATCATCAGCGAAGGCTGAAACTTTGTGCTCAGTACCATTGACCATAACACCTTTGATTGAAGTGTCTGTCCTAATTGAGTTTAAGAAAGGTTCTAAGATGGTTATGAAAATCAGAGGGGATAGGGGACAGCCCTGCCTGGTCCCATTGGCAAGATCAAATGGGTCTGAAAGGAGGCCATTGACCTTTACTCGGGCTGAGGGGTTTAAGTAGAGGAGCATAATCCAGTGGAGCATCTGGTGGCCCAGTTGCATATGTTGTAGAGTAGCCTCTATGAAATCCCAAGCCACTCTGTCGAAGGCTTTCTCAGCGTCCGTGGAGAGAAAGCAGCCCGCCACGGAACGCCGGGAAAGCCAGGACTGTAGTCCCACCGCTCTCATTGTCCCATCTCTCGCTTCTCTACCTGGAAGGAAGCCCACTTGATCATGGAGAATTCTAGCCTCAAGGATTGGGACTAAGCGTGTAGCCAGGATTTTAGCAAAAATTTTGATATCTAGATTAGGCAGAGAGATGGGGCGGTAACTAGAGCAGTTTTGTGGGTCTTTTTCAGGTTTATGGATGACTGTGATATGGGCCTCAAGAAGCTGCTTGGAAGGCTTCGAGTTTTTGGTAATGGAGTTGAAGGCTTTGAGAAAGTAGGGAGCTAGGAGATCAGAGTATGATTTGTAGTAGTGGGCCGAGAGACCATCTGGGCCTGGACTTTTATTTGTTTTGGTGTTTCTAACTGCCTCTGAGAATTCCTCCAAAGTCAAGGACTTGTTGAGGGCGCATTGTTCATCAATTGACAGCTTTTTTAGGCCAAATTTGGATAGGAAGTCCTCAATTTCTTCCTTTCTATTTTTTTGTGAGGGGCTAGGGGATATGGGGGAGGGGAGATTGTACAGATTTTTGTAGAATAGTCTAAATTGCTCAGCAATATCTTCAGGGGCAATTTTTTTTGTATTATTATGATCAAGGATGCATCTCACAGAGGTTTTTGCTCTTTGTTCTCTTAGGGCCTTTGCCAGAAAGGAGCCAGCTTTGTTTGCGTGTTCATAGAAAACTTTCTTTTGAAGGATGATTTTGCGTTTTGCTTGGATAGCTAAGATGTCTAGTAATTGCTTCCGTAAGTCAATTAGTTTATTTAAGTTATCTTGTATGTGCTTGAGTTTATGCTGGGATTCTAGGGAGTTGATTTGGGCATATAATTTATTTATTTGAGCAAGGCGCTCTCTCTTGGCCCTGGCTCCCAGTTTGATAAGGTGACCCCGGATAAAGGGTTTGTGAGCTTCCCATATAGTGAGGTCTGAGGTTACCTGGTCGGAGTTGCACTGGAAGTAAAGAGATAGCTCGTTTTTTAACAGGTCTAGGTTAGAATGGCTAGAGAGAAGAAAGGGGTTTAGTTTCCATGAGAATTGCTTGCTATTTCTGATGGGGACTTTGATCGTGCAGGTGACGGGGGAATGGTCTGCTAGTATCTTGGTTTCTATTTTGGCTTCAGTTAACAACGAGATATCTCTTTGCTGAAGGAAAAAGTAGTCTATTCTTGTATACTTTTTGTGTAGACCCGAGTAAAAAGTGTAGTCTTTGTCGGTCGGGTGGAGGAGGCGCCAGGTGTCAATCAGGGAAATCTTATCCAGGGAGGATTTAATTTTTTTCAGAGCCTTAAAGGTTATAGAGGAGACTCCTGTCGAGGAATCCAAAAGGGGGTGCAAGGGAACATTAATATCGCCACCTAGTATAAGGATACCTTTCTGTAGTAGTAATATTTCATCAATCACTTTTGCTAGGAATTAGACCTGTTTGGAGCATATACATTTGCTAGTGTCACATCAAGACCATCTATCGTACCTTGGAGTATCAAGTAACGACCCTCTGGGTCGGATCTCTGTGTGTTGCAATTAAAGTCGATATCTTTATGGATTACTATAGAGACCCCTTTGGTTTTGTCAATGGGAGAGGTAGCATAAAAGTGAGAAGGGTATCGTTTATTTTTTAACCTAGGGACTGCATTGGATTTAAAGTGGGTCTCTTGGAAGAAGCCAAAGTGAGCTCTTTCTTTGTGTAGGTAATCCAAAAACATTGATCTCTTTTCCGGGATATTTAGGCCGTTGGTGTTAGAGGAAACGAATTTCAAAGATTGGAAGGTAAGTTTTGTGTTTGGGGCCATAGTGTCTAGTAAAGCCACACACAGAAATCCGAGGCCACAGAGAAGGGTGTAAACAACATACACTTTCATCAAGGAAGGGACAGATGAGTTAAAGAGAATCTGTATTGTTAAAATCGCTCAAAAGTAAACATACCAGTGCGTTACGGGACATCTCCTATTACCCTCTGTCACAATTTCGCCGCTCCTCGCCGCATTAAAAGTGGTTAAAAACAGTTTTAAAAAGTTTGTTTGTAAACAAACAAAATGGCCACCAAAACAGGAAGTAGGTTGATGTACAGTATGTCCACACATAGAAAATACATCCATACATAAGCAGGCTGTATACAGCATTCCTTTTGAATCTCAAGAGATCATTTGTGTGTTTCTTTCCCCCTGTTCTCATGCACTGAAGTTTCAGGCTGCTCTTTTCTTCTTGCAAACAGCTTTGCCCTTGTTTGTAATTCCTCAGTATGTGAAAGCCCAGCCAGCTCAGAGGAAGATTTATCCAGCTGATTAGAGCAGCTTCTCTCTTCTCTCTTATCTAAATAACACACAGGCAGTGTGCATAGAGGGGCCAGAAAGGGTGAGTTCATAGCAGAACCACAACACTGAAGAACTTGGCAGCCTTCCAGACACAGGCCGACAAGTCTGACAGGGGAAAGATACATTGATTTATTACAGAGACTGTCATAGTAGAAAGCGCTGCAGTTAGCCAGAACACATTAGAATAGCTTTTGGAACATGTAGGATGATGAAAAACAGGATGCAATTTTTGTTACGGAGTCTCTTTAAAGGGGAAATAGCTGAGAGAAGCACTCAGTGATAGGGTAGTATAGGGAAGACAAAGTATACAGAAAGATGAGGAGCTTAAGAACACAGAAAAAAATAATCACACGTGGGAGAGCCTTCTAGGATTAGAAGGATCACACTAAGTTATTTGTGATACAGTCAGAGGGAGAGATCCCTCTGTGTTGGAGAGGAGGCTTGGAACCTGGTAAATGGAGGGACACAATGAAAAAGTCAACAGAAAGTCTAATTAGTAAACAGGCAGGGTGGTTAGACCCGGAAACTTCCATATGTAGCGTGCAAGGAGAGCCAACAACAAAAAAAAAGAAAAAAGAAAAAACACAGATCGATGTCCCAAGTGTCTGTAAAGAAAATGTTATTCATAGGGATCGTAGAGGGACATGGAGAGCATAGCTCACAGTAAACATTAAACAGAGGAACGTTGTTTTATCATGCATGAAGTGACTAGTGCCCAGAGCTGGCAAAAATATGTAGGCATAAAGGAGTATAGAGTAGAACAGTCCGCAGGCAGAGTTAAATAGGAAACTGCCATCTTGGTATTTGCAAAAAAGTGCATTATAAAGCCCAAAAAAAGAAAAGGAGGAAAAAGTGTATGTTGCTGAAAAGCATCTCAGTCATCATCGTCTCCTCGGGCTCTCATGGGGGTAGAAAGGGGATCATTGAAGTGGGATTTCTTGCTCCTAGGGGTGGTAAGTTTCTTGGAGCTGTTTCTTAGAGGGGTGTTCACCTTGGACGATGTAGAGAATGGGGTTTTTAGATTTATGGTGCCAGAGTCAGATAGGGGCGTTTTATAATCCGCATACCATAACGGCAACTCAGGAGTTTCAATCCCCAAGGCCTCACAGAAATCCGCCAAGTCGTCCGGAGAGCGTAAGACAGACATGCGGCCTTTGTCCAAAACTGCCAAGGCGAATGGGAATTTCCATCTGTATTTTAGTCCTTTCCCCGTAAGAAGTTGGAGCAGGGGTTTGAGGGCTCTTCTGTTGGCTAATGTAATAGGGGAAAGGTCCTGGAAGATGGCAATTTGGTGTTCATTGAAGGTGATTTCCGACTGGTCTCTTGAGGCACGCAGTATTGACTCTTTTAGGGTGAAAGATTGCAGACAGCAAATGATGTCTCTCGGAGGGTCCCCCTCATTGCCCTGGGGACGTAGGGCTCTGTGTGCGCGTATGAAGTCGATAATGTTATCTTTGGGCTTGTCCAGGAGTTGGTTAAAGATGGCTGATAGCGAATCTACTATCATTTCTTGGCCTACGGACTCAGGGACTCCTCTTATACGTAAGTTGCAGCGCCTGCCTCTATTATCGAGGTCTTCTAAATGGCGTTCATGTTCGATAAGCTTGTTGTTATGGCTAAAGGAGACTTTCGCCAGCGTTTTGATTTGGGCGTCACGCTTGTAGTCAGTTTTTTCTATGGTGGTAATGCGGGCGGCTATTTCCGCCATTTCATCTCTCACCTCGGCTATTGCCGTTCTCAGAGTGGACTTAATGTCGTCTGCAAAGGATTTCAGGTCGGCATAGGAGATATTGTTGCCCCGCTTTGCGGGCCTACCGTAATCCTGGTCGGAGGATTCAGACTGCGACACTGCCGGCGAGGCTGTACTACACTTGGTAAATATTAACGGTGCACAGGGGCAGGTTTGTATTTTTTAGGAGGGTTGCTCCAGTAACTGGCAAGCACATGTATCCAGCATCAGGCTATCCCCACCGGTGCTGAATACTGGGGGCTTTGCTGTACACGCATAGCAAATGCAATGCAGTTATATTGCAATGGTACGTTCACATCACTGCCTCTCTTAGTTCTCTTCGACTCTGCCCGTTCAGATCTTCTGGCAGTTCATGCACTTGCTTCACTCCTCATTACTGGTCCTGGTGGTGTGTGCTGCTTGCCTTCCCCTCAGCGCGGTCAGTTCAGGCGCTTGTTGTATCTCACTTGCGGCGGTGTGTCCCGCTCTCCTTCCTGTCCGTACTTTTCCATAGAAGTGCTTCCTATATAATGTGCGGCTCATCAAGCGTGACCCCAGTGCTGCCAGGTCACGCAGTGACATGCTGGTAAAACAGAAAGTACGGAAGATGGGGGAAGGAGAGCAGGGCACACCACCTGAACTCGGTAACGAGTGCCTGTACTGAGCGCGTGGAGGGGAAAGAGAGTGGCACAAACCCCCAGGACTCGGTAACAAATGGCTAAACTGAACGGAAGGAGTGCGGGCCACATCGCTGGGACTCAGTAACGAGAAGTGATGCAAGTGCCAGAAGATTGGAATAGGTGGAAGGGAAGGAGAGCCGGACACAACGCCGGGAATTACAAAGAGAGCAAGTGCCCGAGCTGCCAGGAGAACTGAGCGAGGCAGTGTGATCGCCTGTGGAGATTGATGAGGAGTGCAGTGCTGCTTATCGGGTGGTGAGTGCCACAGTTTTTTTACTTGTCTTCTGAAGGGGAGGGGACAGTTGAGGGACAGTTGGGTTACAGTCAATAAGTGACTGATTGAAACTTGCTCTGACATGTCTCAGCTGACAGGCATGTGTGGCATTTACACAGTGCCCTTCAATATAAAGTACCTTTTCTCATATTCATGTAATTCATTGAACTAGTGTCACTGCAGGGGGCATTCCTCACACTGAGCCTGCAGCTCTGCTAACCTGTTTTACTTCATATTTAGTATCTCTGGAGTGTATCTTTGGTGCTAGAACCTTTTTCTATGGGTGGACATCGTGGGAAAGGTGGTCTGTAAGACATCCCTGCACCATGGACGCACTGTTTGGTATATATTTTTTGTCCTCTAAACCTAGGTGCGTCTTATGGTCCGAAGCGTCTTATAGTCCGAAAAATACGGTATATTGTGCTTTTTCTCCTGGCGGACTCAAAGCCCCAGAACTGCAGCCACTAGGACACACTCTTTTGGCAGTGGCAGTGTTATGCTAGGTACACACCATACAATTTTCTGTTATGCTGGGAATACACGGGTCGATTCTGGCTCTCGATTCTGCGCCCAATCGTTTTGTCTGCTCGATTCTCTTATCTTCCGCTCATTTTTCTTCTCTTTTTTCAATTCACTTCATGAGAAATCGAGTGGCAAAGCGATCGATCGGTGATCGAACATGTCGGAAATTATCTATCGAGCCATCTTATCAGCTCAGAATCGAGCCGTTTATCCCAGCATTACACTTTATGTTGGATGTACTTGCCAGATAGATAACTTCCAACATGTTGGAAATGATCTCTCCAGTGGCGTAGCTAAGGAGCTGTGGGCCCGATGCAAGTTTTACAATGGGGCCCCCCAAGCACTCTATAAATAACAATTGATACGGCGCATCAAAACCTACAGTGTCAGAGGTGCAAGAAGGCGATGGGGAACAGCTTGTTAAAGGATACTGCAGCCGGAAGGCTGCAGAGAGATAAAACCTGCTTTGTGTAGGTAAAGAAAAGGACATACTCACCGATCCCCTCGCACCCTGCCGTCAGGTCCCGCTCGTCAGCCACAGCTCCCAGTACTGGCCGACTCTCCTGACCCGGACATACTGCGCCGCACATGCGCAGTATGTCCTGTAATCTTCGCTTCTGGCGCCGCATCATGACGCCAGAAATACGGACACTCTCCTGCCTCCTGCGTGTGCGCTCCAACGGCTCCACTATAAAGCTAGCATGCTACCTTTATAGTGTAGTGGAGCCGCTGGAGCGCACACGCACTAGGCGGGGGAGTGTCCGTACTTCTGGCGTCATGATGCGACGCCAGAAGCGAAGATTACAGGACATACTGCGCATGTGCGGCGCAGTATGTCCGGGTCAGGGGTCAGGAGAGTCGGCCAGTACCGGGAGCTGTGGCTGACGAGCGGGACCCGACGGCAGGGAGCGAGGGGAGCGGTGAGTATGTCCTTTTCTTTACCTACACAATGCAGGTTTTATCTCTCTGCAGCCTTTCGGCTGCAGTATCCTTTAATGATTAACACTATTCAAAGTATCTATAGAAGTGATTATTATGAGCACAGGACCAATAGAGAGCTAATACTGCAGTTGAGGGAGGGCCCTTTGGGGGCCCCTCTGGCCCAAGGGCCCAAGGACGGATCTAGGGTGGGGGGGCAAGCGGGTATCTTGCCCCAGGCGCAGTTTGTTGAATTCTTACAAAGGCGGCAAAATGAATGGCAGTTTAGGCGCCAAAACCTGACCTTGCCCCAGGCGCAACTTGGTCTTGCTCCGTCCCTGCAAGGGCCCGATGTGGTCGCAACCTCTGCAACCCCTATTGCTACGCCCCTGTATGTTTCTATCTATCTGCCTAGCAATTAGGCATTGTTCTACTCAGCAGGAGATAACCAGAAAACAATTCACCAGAGATAATGACCAGTCTCTACAGAAAATAATCTAAAGGGGCCCATACACAGGTCGATTTCAGAATCAGATTTCAGAATTTATAGAATCGATTCTATCAAATTCCCAGATCGATCGATTTGTGGCCGATTTTGATCGATTTCAAACTATCTGACAGGATGGAAAATCTGGGTCGATCTGCTGCTGGCAGCAGATTGATAGCCCATAGAGTTGCATTGGATCTAATGGTCCAAAAGCGCATTTAGATCGATTTCCATTAGATTTCATTCTGAAATCTATTGGAAGTCTGTTCCTAGTTTGTGACACACATCAGATAGATTCCTGTCAGATTCAACTTAACAGGCATCTGACAGAAATCTATCTGATGGTCGAATCTGCTCCAAATCTATAAGTGTATGGCCACCTTTAGGATTCGACTTGACAGGCATCTGACTTAAGCTGGCCATACACTGGCCCGATTTGCCGCCGTTTCGACAGCAGATTCGATCACTGGGATCGAATCTGCTGCCAATCGTTCGCGCTACACGCCGAATTTCGATCCATTTCGTCCGATCCCGTCGATCGCTCCGTGCGGAAAATTACCGTCGATCGCCCGCGGGTAGGGAGCGCGTCGCTAGCGGCGTTCGAGTGCCCGACGACCGACGCAATAGAGCCCGCATACATTACCTGCTCCGCCTGCGCGACTCCAGTCCCCCGGTCACCGCTGCTCTGTCTGCGCTCTGGTCTCCAGGTTCGGCATGCCTCACTTCTTCTAGGGAGCGCCCTCTACTGTTTAAACTTCCTGCCGGGCTAGAAGAAGTGAGGCATGCCGGACCTGGAGACCAGAGCGCAGACAGAGCAGCGGTGACCGGGGGCAGTCGCGCCGGCGGAGCAGGTAATGTATGCGGGGGGGGGGGGGGGAGCGGCGGCGGCAGCAGCACCACCACCACCACAACAGATTGTGAACGGTTTCAGGCTGAAATCGGTTCACAATCTGTTTGCTGTAAAGGTAGCCATACGATCCCTCTCTGATCAGATTCGATCAGAGAGGGATCTATCTGTTGGTCGAATCTGATGGCAAATCGACCAGTGTATGGCTACCTATAGATTTGCAGCAGATTCGACCATCAGATAGATTTCTGTCAGATGCCTGTCAAGTCTAATCTGACAGGAATCTATCTGATGTGTGCCACACACTAGGAACAGATTCCCAATAGATTTCAGAATGAAATCTATTGGAAATCTATTGAAAATCCATCTACATTCATTATTGGACCATTAGCTCCAATGCAACTCTATGGGCCATCGATCTGCTGCCAGCAGCAGATCGACCTAGATCTTCCATCCTGTCAGATCAAATTGATCAAATTCAGCCGCAAAACCTAACAGAAAATTGTGTAGTGTGTACTAGGCATTAGGGAGTCTTGTTGAAGCTCTCCTCACTGAACAGGTGCAGCTTACTGAACCGGAAGAGTCAATATTTGAACCCTGGTCTCCTGTGTCATAGACATCCCTTAACCCTCCTGGCGGTATGAAAAATTCCGCCAGGAGGCAGTGCGGCAGTTTTTTGTTTTTGTTTTTAAATCATGTAGCGAGCCCAGGGCTCGCTACATGATAGCCGCTGCTCAGCGGCATCCCCCCACCCGCTTCGATCGCCTTCGGCGATCTCCGATCAGGAAATCCCGTTCAAAGAACGGGATTTCCTGGAGGGCTTCCCCCGTCGCCATGGCGACAGGGCGGGATGACGTCACAGACGTCAGCGACGTCGTGACGTCATTGGGAGTACCGATCCACCCCTCGGCGCTGCCTGCCACTGATTGGCCAGGCAGCGCACGGGGTCGGGGGGGGGGGGGGCGCGGCGATCGGTGTGCTGGCGCAGCTAGCAAAGTGCTAGCTGCGTCCAGCAAAAAAAAAAATAAGAAAATCGGCCCAGCAGGGCCGGAGAAAACCTCCTGCGCGGCTTACCCCGAACTACGTTCGGGGTTACCGCCAGGAAGGTTAAAGCAGTAGGATTAGCCATACTATGCTAGTGAAAAAAACACATATATATATAAGTAGATAAATACTTGATCTACTTGCATAACACATGTATTGTACTGTCCACGTTTTGATTTCAGTGAATTTTATATAGTAAATGAAGAGAATTCTGTTCCTAGTGGGAACCATATCTTGTGCCCAAAGTTTGAGGCTAAATCCTGATGTCATTTCTGCCCGTAACTTTTTTTTTTTTCTCCTCCAATCGCTGAGTCATCTCAGCCTTGCTTATAAACACAAGTGAGCAAAGGATCATGTTACAGATAAGCAGCTAGGCAGGGAAATAAATGGAAGAGGAGGAATATATTATAGATAAAAAGAACCCCCAGCATGCAACTGTTTTGCACTGACTATTAAAGGGCCAGTGCTCCTAAAGTACGTGATAACTCCAAACCGTAACAGCAGAAAAAGTTTGGAATGCAGGATTAGCATCTTTATCGCTTAATATACTCGGACCAGTTGCTGCTGAAATGTGATTTTTATGGTGATAATCCCACTTTAACCAGTACACTATTCAGCCAAGTGTAGCCTTCATGATCTTCACACCCATAAAAAGCTTTAGCCACAAAAACACCTGATCTGAAGTATAGTCCCCTGTATCAGAGGAAGGTAAGGTTAGTAGTTGGGGCCCCAAAACAACTCTGGCCCCCCTGTAATCGCAGGGGCTGCTCCCTCTAGTTACGCCCCTGATGCTGACGTGAGTTGTGCTGCTAGTGAAAGCGGGATAATGTAGGGCCAATGTGAGGTGTACCTGTACATAAATTAGTAGGACAATGTCATTGTGCCGACAGCTATGTTTGCTAATTACTGTGTTTGCTCTGCTGGCAGTTTCTAATTATGTCAAACAAGGCAAGCTCCACTGCTCCAGCTGAAGCTAGGCATTATTCATGGTGATCTTAGTTTTGTGTGCAGCTGCTTGGCTATAGTAATCCAGTTCATGACACTCACAGCGAACCGTTCTTCTGCCGAAGTTCTTTCCAGAGGCTGTTTGGAACTCATTAGTGTTGCTGACACTTTTTATGCACAACGCACTTATGCACTCGTTGCCCCGCCTCTGTGCACTGACATGGCTGATGCTTCATGGTTGAGCTGTTGCTGTGTCTGGATATTTACACTTCAGAGTTACAGAAGTAACAGCAGGTTATTCAGGGGGGAAGTTTGCCAATCTGATTTGATGGAAAGGTGACATGTGGCAGTACCATGCAGAAAGTCACCAGGCTCTTCAGCATGGCAAACTTTACTGCAAACAGGGCCGGATTTAGGGGCAGGCACCCGAGGCCTGGAACTAGGGCGACAGAATCTGCTACATTCCGAAGGGCGGGTGACAGGTTAACTGCACCTGTCATCTGCCATAAGAGCTGCTCGCCCACTCTGGAAGTCCGCAGCCGCCCTGCTCTGACTGTCCGTCTGAGCCTGTCTGTGTGAACAGAGCAGCTCTGCGATTGCCAGCTAGGAGCAGTGCACTCACTGTGAGGCTGCAGCTTCTTGCACGCAGATTCTCTCTCCCAAGTCTGCCCCGGGCAGCGGTGACTTCCTATACAGCCGTAACACTCTCTAACCTCTATCAATCAATGTGACGTCAGCCAGCCAGGAGTGTGGAGTGGATGTGAAGGTCTGGTGTCTCCCGGTGCAGCTGGGGTTGATTTATTATGGATAAGAATCCTAGTGTGCAGGCAGCGTGCAGCTCCAGAGTCCAGACCTTCTTCCCCCTACTTGAAAAAAGTTTATCTGCTGTGCACAGCGATCACCTCACTCCCAGCGTGTGTGATGCCAGAGGGTCTGACAGCAGGGGAGATAAAGGCTGCTGTAAGTAGACACCATTGAAATTACTATACTGTATAACTTATGTTCACTGTGCCGACCCCCCACCCCGGAAACAAATGTCCTAATTTCTTAAGATAACTATACTTAGGGGGCTTCTTACCAGTCCCCATCCTCTCTTTGTTGTGATACATAAGGCTGTCACACTGGGATTCTAATGCTCTTGATCTGCCTCTGTCCACTCTGTGAGTGTACAGCAGCCACAGCCCTGTAGTCCAGCTCCTTGATCGCTGTACAGCCTGTACTTTCGCAGTTTGGCACTATAAATTCCCCAACTGGCCCTGTCGTGATTCACTGGGACCAATCACACATAGCTGGGAGTGTTCTGCACATGTGCAATTTGCGCAACATTATTTGCGCAGAACTTTCCCAGCCATGGGATTTCAATTCTAGGGTGTATGTGGCCAGCCTGGGACCACACATGTGCAGTGGCGCAAGACTGGGCTCGATCACAGACTCCACTGCAGGATAATATAGGGGATCAGGAGGACGGCAATTAAGCAGATGGATTCAAGGTGGCTGGAGGAAGCCCCAGGTAAGTGTAAAACCTTATACTTTGGCTTCAATTCACTAAGCTTATCAAACACTTTATCAAACATTTGATAATTTACCTCATGGGTAAAATCTAATTTTGAATTCACTAAGGTGTTATAGATTTATTGAACATTTTATCGATAAAACGTTCAATAAATCTATAACACCTTAGTGAATTTTAGATTTACCCATGAGGAAAATTATCAAACATTTGATAAAGTGTTTGATAAGCTTAGTGAATTGAGGCCTATATCTCAGGTTTCTGTCTCAGTGTACCTGAGCTGAGACAGGAGAAAAGTTCTATTTTACTAACCTGGGGCTTCTTCCATTCCCTCATAGCCTTACGGGTCCCTTGGTTTCTCCTTATCTGTTACATTGTGCCGCTGCCCCCATCCAAAAGCTTGCCCACTAGACCAGTTGTGGGCTACTGCGTATGTGCGGCCCTTGCCATGCACCTCCTCAGTTGTGCTCCTGTGGATGGGAGTATTCTGCGCATGAGTAAAATACTGCCAGCCATTGGAGTACGATCAAGGAAGTGTGTAGCTTTGGCTGTGCATATGCAGTACCCCACTAGCGATTTTTAAGAGGGAAATAGCGTTAACGTTGGGGGCGGTTGGTGACAGTGGGCCTAGGGTGGAAAAAAGTACAAATCCGGCCCTGACTGCAAATATTTGTCTTCAGGCTCATTCACATCTACAGCACTGTGCAGTAAACAAGCAGGACTATAACCAGATGAGCAGTGCCTTCACACCAGATCAGTGTACAGAGTAGCTGGTTTTATACTATTAATCAAGTACTGCTCGCATTAAACTCATTTCCTAATATCTTCTCTCACACTAATCGTCCTGGTGCTTTTGCACCTAACACTAACCCTCCTACTCCCGTTACACCTAACACTAACCCTCCTACTCCCGTTACACCTAACACTAACCCTCCTACTCCCGATACACCTAACACTAACCCTCCTACTCCCGCTACACCTAACACTAACCCTCCTACTCCCGTTACACCTAACACTAACCCTCCTACTTCCGCTACACCTAACACTAACCCTCCTACTCCCGCTACACCTAACACTCACACTCCTACTCCCGCTACACCTAACAATAACCCTCCTACTTCCGCTACACCTAACACTAACCCTCCTACTCCCGCTACACCTAACACTAACCCTCCTACTCCTGCTACACCTAACACTAACCCTCCTACTCCCGCTACACCTAACACTAACCCTCCTACTTCCGCTACACCTAACACTAACCCTCCTACTCCTGCTACACCTAACACTAACCCTCCTACTCCTGCTACACCTAACACTAACCCTCCTACTCCTGTTACACCTAACACTAACCCCCCTACTCCCGCTACACCTAACACTAACCCTACTACTCCCACTACACCTAACACTAACCCTCCTACTCCTGCTACACCTAACATTAACCCTCCTACTCCCGCTACACCTAACACTAACCCTCCTACTCCTGCTACACCTAACACTAACCCTCCTACTCCCGCTACACCTACCACTAACCCTCCTTCCGCTACACTAACCCTCCTACTCCCGCTACACCTAACACTAACCCTCCTACTCCTTCTACATTAACACTAACCCTTCCACTGTTTCTGCACCTAACTGTTGCTTCTTCCAACATTCATTTCACTGTCACTACTTCTAACAGTAGCTTCACTGCCGCTACTTCTCCACTAGCCTCACTATTGTTATTTAGTATTTATATAGCTCCAACATCTTCCGCAGCACTGTACAGAGTATATTGCCTTGTCATTTAACAGCTATTCTACTGTACTCTACTGTGCCTTGCGCAGGCAGACACTCCTGGCGACGTGACACGGCCACGCAGGCACAGTGACCATTGACTGGCTAGTCAGGGGAAATAGAAACTTAGCCACGGCAGTGAATCGGAGGATCATGAATACCAGCGCGGGCACAGGGCAACTGCAAGGGGCCGGTAGAAGCCCCAGGCAAATAAAACTGCCCTTTTTTTATTACTTTTTTTTTTCCTTAATAGACTTTAGTTTCCCTTTAAAACAGAAAAAAACTACAAATAAAGAAAATGTGGTACCATGTTGGAGGTTCTTCCCTTGCACACATTCTACTGTCCCCTCTGTCTGCTTCCTGGATTTGAAGAATGCATTAGCCACTATGGCTTCTAGATCTTTTTAGAAGCAGTCAACTTCCTTACTGTGCCTTGCTATGTCCAGTTAACTTTTACTTTAGGAGCAATGTTTTGTGAAATATTGTAACCCAATAGGGCTGCATTGTGCTGTCCTCAACACAGAGAGCATCCTAGGCCCTTGCTTAGACTGCCTAAATTGCCATTTAGGTGCTAAGCAGAAGGTAAACAAGGGAAAAATACTGTCAAATTAAAATCCAGAATTGCAGCACCAATTAGTGACTATGCACAATTTTCTATGTACTGTATCTTTTGGTGTCTTGTCTGGAGTTAAGCTGTGAAAATGGCAACATTTGTAATCACTAGCAGGTGATTGCACAGATCAGTGCCAGGACCTGCAGCCTGGGGATCTGTAGAGAATACGTTCTCCTTGTGCATTGTGGCCTAATCCGGAGAGAGTCCAGGTTGACGCATACTGCTCCGTTCAATGCTGGGCATTGCAGTTGTAATGCAAATCTGTGCCAGATGGTCTTTATACAAACCTGCTTGCATTGCAAGTATGTATCCCTTTTTTTTCTAGATGTAAACTGTCACATTGGCAATAAAAGTATCTCTTTGGACCCAGTGCCGTAGCTTAGGAGCTGTGGGCCCAGATGCAAGTTTTACAATGGGGCCCCCCAAGCACTCTATACATCACAATTGATACAGCGAACCAAAACCTGCCAATGGCAACTACAGTGTCAGAGGTGCAAGAAGGGAATAGGGAACAGTTTGTTCATGATTAGTACTATTCAAAGCATCTATAGAAGTGATTATTATGAGCACAGGACCAATACAAAGCTAATACTGTAGTTGAGGGAGGGCCTTTCGGGGCCCCTCTGACCCAAGGGCCCGATGCAGTTGCTACCTCTGCAACCCCTATTGCTACGCCCCTGTTTGGACTCCTATCATTATACTGAGCAGAATCTCAGACAGGGGCTTATTTATGAACACAGCTGGAAAGAAAATGAACAACTGTATACAGCAACCAGTTAGTATCCTTGGTTCATTTAACAGCAAACATTTCATCGGTTTCTGTGGGCAAGTGCTGATTTTTTTTTTGTTCGCTTCTGTTTATAC
The DNA here is from genome assembly GCF_040937935.1 of Hyperolius riggenbachi. Classification (NCBI taxonomy): domain Eukaryota; kingdom Metazoa; phylum Chordata; class Amphibia; order Anura; family Hyperoliidae; genus Hyperolius; species Hyperolius riggenbachi. The sequence goes on from NC_090657.1 coordinate 106,018,546, forward strand.
TGCTCTTTTTATGTTGGCACCATAGTAGTGTCTAATAATTATATTATTACTGGCAGCGCTACTAGAAATTATACCAACGTCCTAGTATGAATGTCCTGAGAATCTGTGAGTTCGCTTGGAAATGTCCTTAGATACAGATGATGAGTAAAATATTCCACTGCGCTCTGCCACAGGATTCAGGCTAAAAAACAAAATCAGAAACTCCACATCGCGTGATTCTGTCTAATATATGGCTTTATCACACCCGTGCTAGTGTAAAGCGTGATTTCATTCAAAATCCACCACCAACATCAATGGGGCTCACCAGATGAAAGCCACCTCGTTTTTCAGGTGGGTCTCAAACTCAATCTGTGTCTCACTCTGCTCATCAGTGAAGTACACCATCCGGTTTCAGTAAAACGTTTAATCTTGGTAAAAAACTTTAAAACAAAATACAAAACCTCCTCATTGCATAGTATGTCTGCACATTGAGCAATACATCCGCGCTTCTCGCGCCAATTGCCTACTTACAGACTGGTAGAATGATATAGGCATGTCTCAATGGTGAAGCTAGAGCTCCTTTGCAGCTACCCAGCGGTTTTCCGGCGGCGTCCCGCACTCTGAACGATCCCCGCGAGTTTCCGGACGTGATTACGGAGCCAGTGCGTGTGACGTCATCACGTCCGGAAACTCGCGGTGGTTAGCTAGGTGATGTCCGTGGCAGTAGCGGGGATCGTTCAGAGTGCGGGACGCCGCCGGAAAACCGCTGGGTAGCTGCAAAGGAGCTCTAGCTTCACCATTGAGACGTGCCTATATCATTCTACCAGTCTGTAAGTAGGCAATTGGCGCGAGAAGCGCGGATGTATTGCTCAATGTGCAGACATACTATGCAATGAGGAGGTTTTGTATTTTGTTTTAAAGTTTTTTACCAAGATTAAACGTTTTACTGAAACCGGATGGTGTACTTCACTGATGAGCAGAGTGAGACACAGATTGAGTTTGAGACCCACCTGAAAAACAAGGTGGCCTTCATCTGGTGAGCCCCATTGATGTTGGTGGTGGATTTTGAATGAAATCACGCTTTACACTAGCGCGGGTGTGATAAAGCCATATATTAGACAGAATCACGCGATGTGGAGTTTCTGATTTTGTTTTTTAGCCTGAATCCTGTGGCAGAGCGCAGTGGAATATTTTACTCATCATCAGTGTCTAATAATTGCTGCATTTTCTCTGCTACAATTACTCTATAAAAATACTATGATTCAGGTAAACCACTAATATCGACTGGATATCAATCACTTGTCCACATTTCAAATTGCACAACTTGATTTGAGATTGCATCACCTTTAGCATTATACTCCTCTGATGTACAAAGCTCTGCAGCCATTGGCCATGTCCCAGCCCACACACACACTTCAACCCACTCAATAGGCCAAGAACAGCAAACTAGAAGTCTTGGATTTTTAACAGATTTTCATTAGATTCAATAATCTTATCAGATCTGTGAAGTGATCTAAAAACTTCTTATTAAAGCAAACCTGAAGTGAGGAAACTCACTTCAGGTTTCATTCTTACCTAAGATAGATACCATAGAGCCTTCCTGTTACTCTGTCTGGCTCGTCATTGTAGTGCCGTCCCTGGTTGTAGCTATTCCAACCATTAGCTGTTTGGAACACTCCTTGAGCAAACTTTTGAAACTACTCACATACCTGAGAAGTTCCAAGGACAAGTGCACCACACTGTGTATGTGCAGGAATGGATGAACTCGTCCTTGAAACTACTTGGGGGGCATGAGTAGTTCAGAAGGTTGCCCAGAATTACAAACTCTGCTAGATTCAAATACAGTAGTAACATCTGAGGACAGCGCTGCAACTATGAGCTAGGAGGAAGAACAGGAAGGATCTATACTATCCAGAGCTTTCCCTCTACTTAGGTACAGTAAGTATCAAATCTGGTTTAATATAAACTCCACAAACTCAGTGCATAGGATTTAGGAAGTTATGGCAAGTAGGTGACAAACACAAAAACACCTCTGATCACGGTAAAAATCTAATGTTAGGTTTATTTAGAATTGAGTGTTACAGCATGAAAGTAAAAAGAATCGAGATAACAGGAAGAGAGTTTACATGTACAGAACATGGGCCCACCTAAGTAGGGTAGGAGGAATTTGAGTAACTCGTATGCTCAGTATTTTACCAATATGTATGGCAAAAAGTCAAATAAAATTACATCAATTAACATTATTGATTATACATTCTACACCAATTACCCATGTTTTGGAACACTTGTATCCAAAGTAAGCCCAGTATGGGACAGAACATTTCCCTGAGATTAGATTCCTGGAACTAAACCAAATACCACCATAAGACACAAAACTAGACAAATGAGGCCTTGTGGGCTGCATAGAAGACCTTGAGTCTTCTATGCAAGCCATGTTCTGCAAGAAGACTTATCTGTGATACAAGGAACTTTAGCCATACAGTAATGACTATAAGGTATTATAAGACGTTATACATCATACAGTAAGTGGTCATGAATGTTTATTCATGACCACTTACTGTATGATGTATAACGTCTTATAAGCACAGAAGAATTGTTTACCAAGATCAAGTCAAGGAGTATGCAGTCAGCTGGCACTAGAAGGATCACAGTCTTTCTATTAGCAGAGGGGGAATGTAGGTGTAAAATCAGGAGGTCCAGGCCATCAAAAAGCACCTCAATTGTAGTTACTGTGTGCTCATGTAGTTACTGTGTGCTCATGCAAAAGACACATAACATTGATCAATGGAGTAAGAACAAGTTTCATCAGGCACTGCAGTAAATTCAAATTTATTCAATATCAAAGCATAGTGTGAACCATAACATATGGACTTGCTGTATTCAAAGGTAGGTGTACAAGTCACTAGCAAACAATTGGTGCAAGAGTAACAACAGTTGACATTTCTGGATAAGACAGGTGTCCTACCATGTCAGAGGTGGGTGGGGGTGGGTGCAGGGCAATAGCAGGTAGCCTAACGGCCGTTTCGCTTGGCGTTGCTTCTTCCAAGGCTGATCCACCTGAACCCTGAGGTTTCCCTCTCTTTGGGTAAATATCTCTTTTTGAACCCGAGCTTTAAAATAGCTGGTGGCTAGTTCCTGCCGTCATCCTCTTGCTCCTCCTGGCAGCTTACAGAAGATCACGTTTCAAACTAATTTCCAATATTACGATGGCGATTATACTCAGTATAGGAGCTCAATTGCATGCAAAACACGGCAGGAGGATAGATGTTCTCAGGACAAAATTGCAACGCAGTTGGATCAAACAAATGGAAATGGTCGCTGCCATTTTCATTAGTTTTAGTGTACCCTGCGTTTTGTGATCTGTTCGCGATCAGAATCCGATTGCAAAATGCAGAGTAGTGGATATGATTCTCATATGGGTGATGGTGGAATAAGGGGAGGAGATTTGACAGCTCTCTCTTCAATAAAACTGCACTGTCATCTCACCAGTTAATGGAGCCAGGAGCCATGTATTTTAAATATATTTCTTGCAAGATGACAGCTGTACAATGCATGAAACAATAATAAAAATGTGCTTTAGAAAATATGCGGGCAAAACTAGGGCTGGAAATGGCAACAAGAGGACAACTGAAGTGAGCAGAATATGGAGGCTGCCATATTTATTTCATATTAAACAACGCCTAGCAGCCCTGCTGGTCTATTTGGCTGCAGTAGTGTCTGAATAACACCAGAAATAAGCATGCAGCTAATCTTGTCAGATCTGAGAATAATGTCAGAAACACCTGATCTGCTGCATGATTGTTTAGGGTCTATGGCTAAAAGCATTAGAGGCAAAGGATCAGTAGGATAGCCAGCCTAAGGCTCAGAGAGATCCTCCGTGACCTATCTGTGTTACTATTGTTCCACGTTTGTTTCTGTGTGTAGCTTTTAAGTGTTGGACTCTGTTTCTTTCATTTTGGCTGTACCTGTTGCAAGAATTGACGGCACATTTTTTTCAGCATGATTACTTTGCATTTATGTGCATATAAAATATAAGCCCCGTACAGTATTTCTAACAGATGCTAGGTAAAGACAAATCAAAGTTTGCTGCCAGTCAGTTGATTGGTGTAGGAGTTGCACATTATTAAAGGAACACCATCAAACCAAGTGTTCTAAAATCACGATGTACAAATAATAAAGTAGCTGTATAAACATTTTCCTACTTTTCATGTTAAATTTCAGATGCAAAAGCTTTAATTCTTTATGTGTAGGATTTAGCTCTATTGGGGCAAATCATTCTCAAAAGGGGAGCCTGCTTCAATGCACAGCTAGTGGTGTTGTTTTTTTTGCATATCAGACTACAGAGTATTTTTCTCTGAAAGCAAAAAAAGGTATGAAAAGCTGTGATGTCACAGACAATTACAAATGTTTATAACAAATTACATTTCCTCTGCTCTCTTCAGACACTTCAGTCAGAGACACAGGACTTTCTCTCACACATACAGGGTTAACAGATGCACTGTAAGGGAATTCTCCCTCCCCTCATGGCTCACTCTGCCATCAGATTAGAGCAGACTCCTGTCAGTTTAGAGTGAAAGGAATTTGTTACAGTACACAAAAGAGATAAGCAAATAAAATGTGTACATCATTATTTACCAGCACTTCAGGAACTCAATCCCAGGTTAAAAAACAACATGTTAATCGATAATGTTCCTTTAACAAAGCCTCCTGACATTTGCAGCTTATTACTTATACATCAAGTTGGTAACTTATGGCCAGTTTTGCCCACAGTTTGGAGCTGGGGTTTACTCAGGAGGATGAGTGGGTGGGAGTGCAAGGTAATGAAGAGTGCTGATAGCTGTCTACAGGCTTGTCCTACAAAACCAGTACTTTAGGCAAGTCTGGATTTATACTTTTTCTGCCCTTAGGTCAACTTTTTTTTGCCCCCTTCCATGTGCAGCAGCAGCCCTGTCTATGTATAGCTCCCTCTTTTATGAATAGCTTGTATGTACAGAGGTCCCTCTCTTTCATTTACATTCACTCTTGCAAGTGTTTCCATTTTAATCTTGCAGCCTCCTCTTCCATTTACTGCAACCCCTCTACCATATCCAGCTACAGGCTTTGGTAGCAACTGCCCAAGACCTGTGCCCTAGTGTGATTTGTAGAAATCTGGGTATAGATAGTTAGGTGGGGCTTACCTTTATCAAACACTGTGTTAGGTTTGACATACATTTGCGAAAAATGTCCCATGGTTTTTACATTGTAAAAATAGGGCCAAAACAATAATGCAAGTACCATATCTGGCATTTTTGATAACAGCTCCATTACAAAGCACATTATAAGTTGTATAATTTGATATTTGTTTTGATATATAATTTTGTTCCAGCGGTTTATATAGGAGGAGCATATGCAATTTTTTTTTACAGTTCATAAAGGGTACTTGAGATGGTCACTGAAGAAAAAAATATACATACTTGGGGCCTCCTCCAGCCCCCTCCAGGCTAATCACTCCCTCACCGTCTTTTTGCATCGTCTGGATCTTTAGCAATTCGCCCCGTTAAGTCCTCCGGTCAGGGCCAGTCAGCGCAGTCCAGCCACATGCGCTCCCCCGTCGCTCTCCCATAGCAGTAGTACTGCACAGGCGCAGCAATAGGGGCCTCGGCCAGACCGCACATGTGCAGTACGCCCCAGACCGGAGGACTTACCTGTGTTATTTGCCGAAGAGCCAGACAGCACAGGAGGAAGGTGAGGGAGCAATTAGCCTGGAGGAAGTACTGTCACAAGAGCCCTAGTGGTCAGACTGCAAATTGCCTTCCAATCGGTTTCAGCACACAGACCATGCAAGCTTTGGTCGCGATCTTTGCGCAGAAACCGACAGAAATTTGGGCAGCAGCCCGACCAGAAGGGAGCCTGTGAGGTACGGTAATTACAACTTTACACACTATTCCAGGGTATAACTGCCACCACCTCCGTTACCATGGGACAGAGGAGCCCGCCGACTGTCTGTGCCTAGATCTACAAATAAAAACGGTTAAAACACGCTGTATTCTGTCTAGCCAACAACAAACAATAGTAGCGTCTCTTCAGAGACCTGGGATCAGATTCTGTGTATGCTGAATAATAGAGTAGCTAGAACAACAACTGACGATAGCGTCAGTTTATTGAAAGCAATATAAATAATTAATATATACAGACAATTATTAAAATCAACAATTATTAAAACAGTAATAGCCAGTATGAAATAAAAGGGAGAAAATACTTAGGATTTGTGGAAAATGTCCTTTTGTGGGAAAATAATCAAGTCCTTGATTTCAAGTTCCGCAGAGTTCTTTGTTTCAGCTAAGTTCAATCAAAATGGCCACCACTTGTTCCTCACGGTGGCTGTGTGTTCATGAAGGTGGAAAAATGGAGGAATCGGAGCCCGCCTGCCAGCCATGTGCTTTTGATGAAGCTGGTTTGGGGGTGTGGCAACGCCGGCCCCCTCTGAGTTACCCACCAATGACAGTTCATTCCCTCTGAGAGATTTTAGGTTTTAAACTGATTAATTGCCTCTGTGGATTTCCACAAAACATGCACTGTTGGTGGTGCTTGAGGACAGGGTTGAAAAGCCCTGGTCTAGGTAATCTTATGCATTAGTACCAGTAGAACAGTGACTTCTACAGGCCAAATGTATGAACACCACACCACTGTCCATGCCTGAAACCTATGCATGACCTCACAAACGATGCATGTTATTTTTAGGGGGATGACAGATTCATGCTAGTCGGAAAATACAGATTAATATGACATCAGACATGGCTAGGGCAGCGGGTCCAGTTCTTGAGAAGGGTCATACCTCAATAACCGGACAGACTATCACAATGAATTTCATATCAGCACGATGGGCAGACTTTAACGAATAAGACTATATGAATTTTATAGCTGTGCAATATACGGTCTCCATTTAATAGGTAAGAAACCCTATCCCCCAGGTTTTCCTATCTGCCTGGTCGGTGCCGCTCTGGCTGCTTTGTCATGGCCCCCTGGAGAGCCAGTTTCCTTTCTCTTTTCATGGGGCCATCTGGCTGTGGGGGAAAAGGAGCTTGTCCCTGCAGGGAATCCAGCCACGTGCGACATTCCTGAGGGGTGAGGGTAATGCTTTGCTCACAGGAGAACAGATCTCTGGAATAAAAACACAAAAGTGTCGTTCTCTGATCGCTTGCACGACTGCACAGATCCGACAGGGAGCGCTCAGGCAATCGACTGGGAATTCTCTCAGCTAAGAAAAGACTGTAGATGCTCCTACACAATCAACCCAGATTCTATTGATCTGAAGCGCAATCGATACAGAGAATCGAGTGCGATCGCTTTTTCTTCACGGGCGGTTCCAGGACGCGTCTGCGGCCCCGCAACCGTCCGTGACAGGTACGTACAGTGGAGGAAATAATTATTTGACCCCTCACTGATTTTGTAAGTTTGTCCAATGACAAAGAAATGAAAAGTCTCAGAACAGTATCATTTCAATGGTAGGTTTATTTTAACAGTGGCAGATAGCACATTAAAAGGAAAATCGAAAAAATAACCTTAAATAAAAGATAGCAACTGATTTGCATTTCATTGAGTGAAATAAGTTTTTGAACCCCTACCAACCATTAAGAGTTCTGGCTCCCACAGAGTGGTTAGACACTTCTACTCAATTAGTCACCCTCATTAAGGACACCTGTCTTAACTAGTCACCTGTATAAAAGACACCTGTCCACAGAATCAATCAATCAAGCAGACTCCAAACTCTCCAACATGGGAAAGACCAAAGAGCTGTCCAAGGTTGTCAGAGACAAAATTGTAGACCTGCACAAGGCTGGAATGGGCTACAAAACCATTAGCAAGAAGCTGGGAGAGAAGGTGACAACTGTTGGTGCGATTGTTCGAAAATGGAAGGAGCACAAAATGACCATCAATCGACCTCGCTCTGGGGCTCCACGCAAGATCTCACCTCGTGGGGTGTCAATGGTTCTGAGAAAGGTGAAAAAGCATCCTAGAACTACACGGGAGGAGTTAGTGAATGACCTCAAATTAGCAGGGACCACAGTCACCAAGAAAACCATTGGAAATGGTACACCGCAATGGATTAAAATCCTGCAGGGCTCGCAAGGTCCCCCTGCTCAAGAAGGGACATGTGCAGGCCCCTCTGAAGTTTGCCAATGAACACCTGAATGATTCTGCGAGTGACTGGGAGAAGGTGCTGTGGTCTGATGAGACCAAAATAGAGCTCTTTGGCATTAACTCAACTCGCTGTGTTTGGAGGAAGAAAAATGCTGCCTATGACCCCCAAAACACCGTCCCCACCGTCAAGCATGGGGGTGGAAACATTTTGCTTTGGGGGTGTTTTTCTGCTAAGGGCACAGGACAACTTAATCGCATTAACGGGAAAATGGACGGAGCCATGTATCGTGAAATCCTGAACGACAACCTCCTTCCCTCTGCCAGGAAACTGAAAATGGGTCGTGGATGGGTGTTCCAGCACGACAATGACCCAAAACATACAGCAAAGGCAACAAAGGAGTGGCTCAAGAAGAAGCACATTAAGGTCTTGGAGTGGCCTAGTCAGTCTCCGGACCTTAATCCAATAGAAAACCTATGGAGGGAGCTCAAGCTCAGAGTTGCACAGAGACAGCCTCGAAACCTTAGGGATTTAGAGATGATCTGCAAAGAGGAGTGGACCAACATTCCTCCTAAAATGTGTGCAAACTTGGTCATCAATTACAAGAAACGTTTGACCTCTGTGCTTGCAAACAAGGGTTTTTCCACTAAGTATTAAGTCTTTTATTGTTAGAGGGTTCAAAAACTTATTTCACTCAATGAAATGCAAATCAGTTGCTATCTTTTATTTAAGGTTATTTTTTCGATTTTCCTTTTGATGTGCTATCTGCCACTGTTAAAATAAACCTACCATTGAAATGATACTGTTCTGAGACTTTTCATTTCTTTGTCATTGGACAAACTTACAAAATCAGTGAGGGGTCAAATAATTATTTCCTCCACTGTATATTTATTTCTTTCCTGCCCATCTCAGGTTCACTTTAACCAATCTGCTACCAGCCTAACGCTGATCAGCGGCCCCAGAGTGGCTCCCCCAGGACTGACTAACGCCAATTGGCGTTAAGTCCTGGGGCGGGGATTAGTAGGAAACGAGCGCACGCATGCTTGATCTTTCCCTGCCGAGTGAGAGCCATGGTCAGCGCAGGTTGTTAGAAAAAAATTTACATGTACAGCGCAGCGATTGACTGCAGCGCTGTATGGGGTACAGCTCTGTCACTGAGCTGTCCCCTCGAGTGGCAGGGAAACAAATGAGAGGGCATAGGCTGTTGACTATGAGAAGCGATCTCTATGATTGGCTGTCGGTGGGGAGGGAGGGATGGTGGGAGGAAACATAACATTTTAAGTAAAATAAACTATTTTAATAAAATTAACAATAAAATTAATTTAAAAAAAAAGAAAGGCTGCAGCAGCAATCAGATGCCACCAACAGAAAGCTCTGTTGGTGGCAACAAAAGGAGGGAAGATTCATTTGTGTGCCACATCGTATGGCCCTGCAGCGAACGGTTAAAGCTGCAGAGGGCTGAATTGTAAAAAATCGCCTGGTCACTAGGGGGGTGTAGGCCTGTGATCCTCAACTGGTGAAGAATTTTAGGAGGAGTTCCTTCCTCTTCAACTTTTCAAGCCTCTCTATTGGTCTTTTAATCTGATGGATGGCTGCCCCGGCCAGTATGGCTGCTTAGGAGGTCAGCTACCATAAGTTTCCTTTATTCCAATCTCTGGCACTACAGAGATTTAAATATGCAGTTTTCACAGTAGATAGACTAATTATGTCATTTTCCATCATATTTTTATGATGCATTTATATAGCACTTGCATCTTTCTCAGTTCTTTACAGAGTACATAGTCCTGATACTAGCTGTCTCTACAAGGAACTCACAATCTAATCTAAAGCCCTATCTATACAATACGATTCTTTGTACGATTTGATTATGATTCTATTTACGATCCGATTAAATCTGACATGTCCGATTGGGATTCAATTCAATTCGATTTGCCATTGTTTTGCAATGGCAAATCGAATTGAATCCTGATTGGACATCTCGGATTTAATCAGATCGTAAATAGTATCGTAATCGAATCGTACAAAGAATCGTATCGTGTAGATTGGGCTTAAAACATTGTCACAGCCTAATGTGCATTTCCTAGTCTTAAGCCCCATCTACACCATACATTTTTTTGTCCGATTCAGTTCGATTCGATTCAATCTGACATGTCTGATCGGGATTCGATTCAATTTGCCATTGCAAAACAATGGCAAATTGAATCGAATCCCGATCGGACATGTCGGATTGAATCGAATCAATGAATGAAATTGAATCAAATTGGACAAAACATTGTATGGTGTAGATGGGGCTTCAAGCTAATCTGATGGGGAAACATTAATCCGTATGTTTTTGGGATGTGGGGGGAAACCAGAGTGTTTGAATGTAACCCCCGCAAACATAGGGAGAACATGTAAATCCCACCATATGCTCTGCTTCTGTTACCTGAGTGTGTAGGACAAAAGAAGGGGTGGTTAGAAATGCATGCGCACATAGATAAACATAAGCCGCAGGTTTTACTAATGATAAAGGCCTCATCCAAAATTTTAAGTGTTGATCATGTTAATAGCTGTTAATATCTACCTAAAAATATCACGTTGAGGTTGAAGATTGTCAAAATATCAACAAACACTCCTTTCCCTGTGTCGTAGCAATAGGATATGCAGAGGTAGCAACCGCATCAGGACCTGTGGACAAGCCTCTATGGCCTCAATTCACTAAGCTTATCTCCTGTCTTTAATAACTCTTCTAGAGTTGTTACCATGGTGATAAGGCATGTAGTATTCAGGAAACATTTATGTTAACTCTTCTGTCTTTAAGTTAACTCTCCAATCCTTAAAATAACTCCAGAGTTAAAGACAGGCTGTTAATTAACTGCGTGTGAAATTAACTACAGAGGAGGTAAATTAACTACAGAGGAGGTAACTTAAGGAATGAAGAGATAAGATAACTCTCTCACTGTGTGGAGGTAAGTTTTCTCTTGCCTTATTATCTCCAGCATGATCTTAGTGAATTGAGGCCAATATGTGCTCTGAATAGTGGTAATCATTACCACACTGTTCCTGTCCCCTGCTTACCTCTGACGACTTGTCCTTAGCAGGTTTTGGTGCGCCATATCAAGAGTACTGGTACTTGAAGGGTCCAATGTTAAACTCACACTGATACCTATAGCTCGTTATCTAGTAAGGCCAGAAAAGCCATCCTCATTGCCAGTTTGTTGTGTGCAGTAGTCACAGAGGAAGTATAACTGAAACTAGGTTTATTTACAGGATTCACCAATTCTCCCCATAAGCAGTGTCTTCTCTCCATGTCCCTAGCCAGGTAGAACAGGAACTAGTGACCCACAACAGTTTAGATCAGGGCTTTTCAACCCTATCCTCAAGTACCACCAACAGTGCATGTTTTACAGAAAATTACACACATTCACAGGTGAGGTAATTAGTGTCTCAGCAGAGCTGATTAATTGCCTCTGTGGATTTCCACAAAACATGCACTGTTGGTGGTGCTTGAGGACAGGGTTGAAAAGCCCTGGTCTAGGTAATCTTATGCATTAGTACCAGTAGAACAGTGACTTCTACAGGCCAAATGTATGAACACCACACCACTGTCCATGCCTGAAACCTATGCATGACCTCAGCTTATGAAAGGCCTGGCGCCAGATATAAAGGAGTCCTGTTAACAGGACTGATCCTTCAAAAATGGTAAGTAATGTTCCTTTTCAAGTTTACTTTGGTGGCTGATAGCCTACCTGGGGAGCAGTATGATTTGCAACATTTTATTTATGATTTTTTTAAAGTTTGAAGTAATAAAACGCAATTCTGGGCTAACAATTTAGCTGGTAGCCTTTTCTTTCCTTTAGTAGCTCATATGGTTCAATCCTCGCTAGAGCTGGAAACTTGCCTGTCAGTTTAAGGGCAGGATTCGGCATTTTGTGGCTACCTTAAATAATATTTCTGTTATTTTTCACAGTATTCCGCCCAACATTGTGAGAACAAATGGATGTTGAAAACAGAATTGGTCACCTTGTGTAGCATTTAGGAATAGAAACAAGCTGCCACCACTTTGCTGTTAGCAGTAAAAATCTGTTAGATGAAAGACATGGATTGTTGTCATACTTAATTTGTACACGTATTGTTACTGTGTGCATGAGGGACTGCCTGGTATCAGTGCTCTTGAATATATTAGAGCCGTCTGGATAAGTGCCGGGCGAGAAGCTGGCTCTGCAGGTATTATGGGAGAGTTACAGCTGCTCAGGGTTGCACAGGGAAGATATCCTCAAACCTCTTACATAAACCAACGTGTAATGTAGTTTTAGAGCCCCTTTAAGGGTGCAGGTGCATGTGTGGATTATTGTCAGACCTACAGGATCATAGATGAATCTGTCTCACATCTAGGTGGTCGTGGACAAGCCCAGGGGATCACCCACGTCCCACATCCTTGGCTGAAAGGCAAAATACAAACCTGTCTCTCCTATGAAAGTTTCAAGTGAAGCTGAAACTTTGCTGTGAAGAATGACCACTTTGTTTCAGTGCTCACAGAATGTTATTAAAATGCTAATTTAAAAGAAAAAAAAAAAGAGTTAAATATCTAGCAGTGGCGCAGTCTAATTGCAAGCATAATGAGCTTTGGAGTGCCCCTGACACACAGAACATAAACAGCCAGTAAACAGATCATTAGTACTCACATTCATTTATTGTGCCGACCTTAACATGACCCCGGAGCGGGGAGGGTGAGAAGCAGGTGGATCTGACTGTGACACCCCTCTAGGGGATGCAGGAAATGAAGCTAGAAGCTGTTACCATAGATACACGTGTGCAGATGAGGTAACACGCCAACAGGCTGCAGCCTCGGCTGGCGGCTTCTATCTGTCACCCTCTCCATGTTAGGATTAAATTATTCCCAGATAAAGGAATGCAGACCCTCCATGAAAAAGGAGGAAAGGGGGGTCCGGCCGGACGGTACAATGTCACCTTGCGGAGGGTGGCATGAAGTGGAAGATGCCTCCTGTCAGTGCCCCAGCCTGTGCCATGAGATGGAAGGCAGCACGGTATCTATCCCCTGTAGCAGCAGATCACACAGCAAAGCTAATTAACAAAAAATACAAATTACGACACCCTTCACTTCCACCCATCTGGTAACGAGAAAGCTTAATCAGGAGCCGTGTGTGCTCGGCAGCGGTTCTGCGAAGGGCCAAGAAGACGAGACTTGGATATTTCTCTAATAAATAGAAATTATCCATGTCTCCCTGTCCCCCTCCCTGTGCACTTTCCATGAACCTGTGATACGCCAGCAATAGCCCTTGCAGTGCGCGGCTGATGTGATTTAGGAGAATATTAAAGGCAATGTGGAGATTGGAGGCGCCTCTCTCTCAGGGAGAGCTGCAGAAATGCGCAGCACAGATGGGTTGAGCAGATTAAACGTTTCCTTCACATTGTTTCCAAATTGTGCTGCGGTGCCTCAGGGAGTGAGTGCGGTCAGAGCAGTGCACACTTTATGGAGTCGCTATTAATGCCTTCTTTTCATAGGCCCATCGTATCAGCAGCGGGTTAGGGTCAGAGCTAGACAAAGTCTGCATTTGTACCCCCCACCCCCTCCTCGTTTTTTCTTTATCAAAATGTTCAGTACGTTAGCATTGCGCACATAATGATATTATTACACATTAGGCTGATGGGGGCCATTAATGATTTATACAAATGCTTGCCATTGACACATATCCGTGACCTACCTTGCTCTATAGATTCCAATTTCTTACAGTGGCTCGCTATCATTTCAATCTGTTCTTTGATCAGTGTTTAGGGTCAACAATTTTTTGACTGTGTACGACTGTTTTGTTTTTTTCCACAATGATTGCTGCCTCCATTTTGTCCTTTAGTAGACAGCTCTGATCATTTTATTGTTGCCGGGGAAAATACGTTTATTGGCATTATCATTTAGCGGACCGAACAGGATAGTCCATCAACGACAAAGCGAAGAGCTTGTGAAACCCCAAAGGGTTTTTTTTGCTTACATGCATAGTTAATTTTGGTGTGGTCTTCGGATGTATTTGTGCCAGTTGACTGCGGTTTGATCCTGCGATCGTCTTCAACCAGCAGAGTGCGTGTGTGACAGGGCCATAATTCCCTGTCACCGCCATGACAGCACCTCACTTCCCCGCCGTATTATCAGGAAGCTTGGGAGAGATGGATCACTGTCATCACATGGCGGGAGAACAGGCAGTGGCTGCGTATTGTAATTTATTCATTCCCAAACAATAATGTATGACAGACAGGCACTAATACTAGCAATAAGCAATCATAAACCAATAACTGTGATTGATTAGACACGCAGGGCATACATCAAGCCCTCAATGATCTGAAGCTACAGACAGATTTACGTCCATCTTGCCTCTAAGCCATCCTCTTACATCTGGGTGTACATCAGGCAGGCTGGTACATGAGAGATGTTTCTACCAGGAACTTGTCAGCCCTTCGTATTAAATAATGCATCCGTGAAGTTGTTTTGGGAGGGGTGCTGGCCTTAACATGATGCCCGCTATAGGTTACCCTTCCGAGACGACGAAGAGAGCTCCGTGCTCAGGGAAGCGTGAGAAGCCAGGATCCTGAGCACAGCACATTCCAGACTGGCTGTGCCAGCACACTCTTCCTTTTAATAGTTTAATAAAAATTAGCATAATTAACAAACATCTGTATAATCCAGAGTGGTGCAATTTGGCAGAGGGAACGGGAGTTTAGCTGTTATTGCTGGGAGTTTAATGTTCTTTTAATTCTTTTTGGCACGCTGCAGTGTGAGAAGTGTTTGGTGCGGATGGTGGTGTGCCGGATTTAATTAGTATGAGTCTTTTTGATTGTGTGATTCGGAGGCCCTGAGTGGCTCAGGCAGTAGGGCTGGTTTTTATGACACCTTCCTGTCCTGGCGCTGGCAGGCAGGAAACTGGGAGCTGACATAGCACAGAGGATTATGGAAGTTTTGAGTTTCTGGGAGCTTATAAGGGAAACCTTCCACGCACATAATAAGAAACTTGCAGGTCCCTATTCACTTGTTTAATGAGCTTCCGAGTACATTCTGTCGGTTCTTGCATAATTAGCCCATAAGGATGCAGGGCCCGCTTACTCTTTGGCATACTGTTGACCTTGCATTCTGCCAGAGACCATTTCAAAGAACTAGTCTCCATTTTAAATTCATAATTTAAATAACAAAACATATAGGTGTTTGTCCTTCAAAAAAGCCCTGAGTTGAAGCCCTGCCCTTACCAGAATGCTTACCCAGATCTAAAGCTACACAATTTACTTAATTTTAAATACTATCATTTTGAAAGCACTTTTTTTCTTGTGGGACTTAAAGGACAACTGAAGTGAGAGGAAAATGGAGGCTGCTATATTTATTTCCTTTTAAACAATACCAGCTGCCTGGCAGCCCTGCTGATCTATTTGGCTGCAGTAGTGTCTAAATCACACCAGAAACAAGCATGCAGCTAATCTTGTCAGATCTGACAATATTGCCAGAAACACCTGATCTGCTGCATAAAGTGTAGAGAAACCGAGAGCCCAATATAGTGTAGTATGTTAAGCATAAATGAAGTAAAGGTTATCGTGAGAAAATTATACTCACAAACATGGGTTACCACACAGGCAACCACTGTATAGGCAGGTGAGGAGATTAGACCTGTCCTCACTCAGGGATAAGAAGTCGCTCTCTGTAGATGCGAAAGGGGGTAGATCACCCCTCCACCAGGGGTGGACACGGTATAGCAGTAGGAGAACAGAGGCGCCAGCTGGATAAAAGTGGATAAAAACTTTAAAATTTGCTGGGAGGAAGTGATGGACTTACCTCCATAAAGCAGACACGAAAGACTGTCTGAATAGTAGTCACATTTATTACTTAGTACCCCAAAACAGTGCAACGCGTTTCGCAGGCCCAGCCCGCTTCATCAGGCAATAAAAATGGGGACAAGACAGAATTTCAGCAATAGCAGGTGAGGCTGCTATTGCTGACATTCTGTCTTGTCCCCATTTTTATTGCCTGATGAAGCGGGCTGGGCCTGCGAAACGCGTTGCACTGTTTTGGGGTACTAAGTAATAAATGTGACTACTATTCAGACAGTCTTTTGTGTCTGCTTTATGGAGGTAAGTCCACCACTTCCTCCCAGCAAATTTTAAAGTTTTTATCCACTTTTATCCTGCTGGCGCCTCTGTTCTCCTACTGCTGATCTGCTGCATGCTTGTTTACTGTCTATGGCTAAAAGTATTAGAGGAAGAGAATCAGTAGGATAGCCAGGCAACTGGTATTGTGTAAAAGGAAATAAATAGGTCAGCCTCCATATCCCTCTCGTTACAGTTGTCATTTAAAGCATATTGGTAGCTGAGGAGAGCTGCAGAAATTAAGAGCATGCTACATAAACCACCCTGATAGGCATTTAACTCATTAGGTAGTATTGCCCAAAGGGGTTCTTATTGGTTATCTACTGATTCCAGCCAGGGTTCAAACTCTAGCCTCCTATGTCAACCAGTACACTATCTTGCATTATAGCATGCTTTATGTTATGGGAGAGTCTAAGCATCTGCAGACTTAGCATCTTGAAGGTGGTCTTAAGAAAGAACACAATTTGGTGTGACTGCCCCTTTGATATACATCATTTTTGACCATTTAGTATTTCTTCCTTATATTTAAGTTCAGGGTGTGTATCGTCTACTTCAGGTTTTTCCTTATTCTCTACCACATCATACCGGACAGCATGCTGTACCATGTTAAATATCAAGCAAAGCAAAGGCTTGGAAATCAGAATGGTAATATTTATTACATGATTCTATAGATGCAACAAACAAAAGCTCCCCAAATCGTTTAGGTTTCTTTATCAGGTATGATGAAGAAAAGATGGAGGTTTTTTTTAATGTTCCTTGACTACTAAGTAAGAAATGCAAGTTTCCTGTTCATAGTGCTGTGTCTGTGACTGGAATACTTCCTTATATCAGTCACCTGAGGTAAGTATATAAAATGAGGTGTGCTAACTTTCCTTATCTGCATGCTTGTTCCAGGTGAGAGGTTCTGAAGGCAGTAAATGTATAGGTTCAGCATCACAGGCAGGACATCTGCTTTATGTGACTTTATATCAAACACTCTTCTAGTTAGCTTATAAGGAGGACTCTGTTGGCTGAGGAGGACTCTGTGATATGCATCTAATAGACTGGCGGCTTGTGGTAATCACTGCTGGACTGCCGCTGAACATGTGCTGCAATTGTGGGTAGATTTTAAAGTGTGGGCACGTCTGCTTTAAAGCTAAATATATTTTTATGTTTTTAAATCTATTGGTTTGCATCTTTTCCATTATTTGAACTAGTCTGGGCATGGAGGTACTGGATGCAAGCAGCTCTTTCCACCAGAGCCGGATTGTCCGCAGATTTCCCCACAAAATGCAGTCAGATTGGCCGCAGATTTGACCACAAAATGCAGTCAAATTGGCCGCAGATTTCCCCACAAAATGCAGTCAGATTGGACGCAGATTTCCCCACAAAATGCAGTCAGATTGGACGCAGATTTCCCCACAAAATGCAATCAGATTGGCCGCAGATTTCCCCACAAAATGCAGTCAGATTGGGCGCAGATTTCCCCACAAAATGCAATCAGATTGGCCGCAGATTTCACCACAAAATGCAATCAGATTGGCCGCAGATTTCCCCACAAGATGCAGTCAGATTGGCCGCAGATTTCACCACAAAATGCAGTCAGATTGGCCGCAGATTTCCCCACAAAATGCAGTCAGATTGGACGCAGATTTCCCCACAAAATGCAGTCAGATTGGACGCAGATTTCCCCACAAAATGCAGTCAGATTGGCCACAGATTTCACCACAAAATGCAGTCAGATTGGCCGCAGATTTCCCCACAAAATGCAGCCAGATTGGCCGCAGATTTACCCACAAAATGCAATCAGATTGGCCGAAGATTTCCCCACAAAATGCAGTCAGATTGGCCGAAGATTTCAACATAATCCCTTTCCCTCATGCTGCGGCTGCTGGAATGTAAATATGTACACCCCATGCCCTCCCCTCGTTCTCCCCCGTGCAGCCGCCTCTAACCCACCTCAGATCAGAGGCGTGCAGGAGATCGGAACCAGCCAGACCAAAGCATAGCAGCCACGCTGTGAATTTAAATGCTGGAAGTGACATCATTGGTCACGTCCAGCACTTAAAGTCCACCGTGCGGCTGCTTAGCACCGGTCTGGCTGGTTCCGATCTCCTGCTCGCCACCAAGGTGTGTTAGAGGTGGCAGCACGGAGGGGAGGGGAGAGGGTGTAAATATTTACATTCCAGCAGCCGCAGCATGGGGGAAAGGTTTTTTTTTTTTTTTAAAGTCCTCTGAGCTCTGGGGACTCGGGGGACTTTGTAGCGCTGCCACAGCATGGAGCAGCAGGCAGAGGGCCGCAGCAGGAGGCCTGGCGGGCCGGATGCGGCCCGCCAGTTGGACAGCACTGACATACAGGATGCGTTTCTTTCCATTTTCCTTCTGTCCTGTGCAAGAGTTCAGGTCCACTTTAAGTTCCAGAAGATTGTAGAATGGGGAGGGGGGAGCACTTCATTGTACTGTTGAATAGGATCAGATACAAGCAGCTTTTGTTCAGTGACACAAACCCCAGTTTGTACACAGCTAATAGAGGGGAAAGTGAGCTGCCTGTGTGAAGAGAGACACAGACACAGCAGGAGATGAGGCGATTACATGTCACAGTTCTGCACAGGGTCATTACTTTGGATGCAAAGCAGAGGAGCAGTGCACATCATGCCTCAGACACAGCCTGTCACTGAGCCTGCACTGCTTCTCTTCTGAACTGAAAGTAAATCGAAGTGTGCAGCCAAATCATCTCTCCTGTGTCTCCCCCCAGCTGGAACAGGCAGGTTTTCCCCTTACATCCATTGTATTAGGTGCTTGTGGTGGTTGCCTGCTTCCTAGGGGGAAGAACAGCTATGAGGAGGACAGAGAACTCCTGGAGCCATGCTGCACTCACTCTCCTACAAGCTTCCTTGCAAAGATGTGTCTGGTAGTGATGTCCGGATCATGAACGAATAGTTCATTTGATCTGGTTATTTTTTGTGAGTCGATTCATCCGATTCATCCACACTGAACGAATCAGTTCAGTGGACGAAACCGGAACTGCAGCTGCTGCTGACAGTGCTGAGCTGTCAAGACAGATTGAGTGAGAGAAGAAGGAACTCACTCAGAAATCAGGTTACAGCAGCAGCCAGTAGTACTAGCAGCCAGCATAAGCAGCAGCTCCCCAGTCACAAAGCAAATCATAGGAAAACGCAGGGGGGGGGGGGGGGGTTACCGCTGCCCAGAATCCCCCCCCTCAGACCAGGGCTGGTGCAGTGTCTGGGGACATGCACAAGTTGAGACACCCGAATATCTGCCAGCTCACAGCACTGCCCCTTTTCTTTCCCTGTTACAGTTATTATTATTATTTAGTATTTATATAGCGCCGACATATTACGCAGCACTGTACAGTGTATATATATATTGTCTTGTCACTAACTGTCCCTCAAAGGAGCTCACAATCTAATCCCTACCATTGCCATATGTCTATATTATGTAGTGTAAGTATTGTAGTCTAGGGCCAATTTTAGGGGGAGCCAATTAACTTATCCGTATGTTTATGGAATGTGGGAGGAAACCGGGGTGCCCAGAGGAAACCCACGCAGACACGGAGAGAACATACAAACTCTTTGCAGATAGTGCCCTGGCTGGGATTCGAACCAGGGACCCAGCGCTGCAAGGCGAGAGAGCTAACCACTACGCCACCGTGCTGCCCAGTTGGCTTTGGATGTAGCAGCAGCATGTGTACAGAGCATGGAGCAGCAGCGTGTGTACAGAGCATGGAGCAGCAGCGTGTGTACAGAGCATGGAGCAGCAGCGTGTGTACAGAGCATAGAGCAGCAGCGTGTGTACAGAGGATGGAGCAGCTCTGGGGAAATTAAGAGTCAAATATGAGCACAGCCCTGTGCCCTGCTGTGTGAATGCTTTACTTTCCCCTTCATTACTAATGTCAGCTGTCCTCATTATTATCTGTATTCAAAATGCTCCTGATCTATCCAGTTGGATCCCGTCGGTCAGATGGGAAATTGCATTATGTGTACCCAGCGTGACATCCTACCATATGATTATACAGTATTGTGTGTGGCTGAGGGAGACCTTTCAGAAATCCCCCCCCCCCCCCTTGAAACTCCTGGGTTAGCCCCTGCAAATAACTGCTAGTAATCACACACCCACACTGTTGGCCATTTGAATATTAAAGTGGACCTGAACTCAGAACTTCCTCTCTGCTCTAAAAGATACACAACAGCATAATAACCTTTAAACAAAAAACATACCTCCCAACTTTTTAAAATTAGAAATCGGGACACAGACCACACCCCTAGCCACACCCCTAACCACACCCCCAACACACACCCTAGTCACGCCTACCATAAAGTTATTTGAAGATTTTTTTTTAATATTGATGCACTTATATTTTTTAATATATCCCTCATATACCCTGCCTGTGGGTGGGGCTAACTGTAATGTAGTTATACCAGCTAATGTAGTTACATAAAAAAATATGAAGTAAATGCCCATAATGACAGACAGCGTTTTCCCACTAAATGCACATAAGAGACAGCGTTTCACCAGTAAATGCAGGTAATAACAGACAGCTTTTCATCCCTAAATGCACGTAATGAGAGACAGCGTTTCCCCAGTAAATGCAGGTAATAAGAGACAGCTTTTCACCAGTAAATGCACATATTAAGAGGCAGCTTTTCACCAGTAAATGCACATAATAAGAGACAGCTTTTCACCAGTAAATGCACATAATAAGAGAGAGCTTTTCACCAGTAAATGCACATAATAAGAGGCAGCTTTTCACCAGTAAATGCACATAAGAGACAGCTTTTCACCAGTAAATGCACATAATAAGAGACAGCTGTCTCTTATTATGTGCATTTACTGGTGAAAAGCGATGCACAGTAAATGCAAATAAGAGACAGCTTTTCACCAGTAAATGCACATAATGACAAACAGCCAGTGTCCCCAGTATATGTAGCCAGGGATATATGTCCCCAGTATATGTAGCCAGAGGTATATGTAGCCAGGGATATATGTGCCCAGTATATGTAGCCAGAGGTATATGTCCCCAGTATATCTAGTCAGGGGTATATGTGCCCAGTATATGTAGTCAGGGGGTATATGTAGCCAGGGGTATATGTCCCAGTATATTTATATTTAGTCAGGGGGTATATTTCCCAGTATATGTAGTCAGGGGGTATATGTCCCAGTATATGTAGTCAGGGGGTATATGTCCCAGTATATGTAGTCAGGGGGTATATGTCCTCAGTATATGTAGTCAGGGGGTATATGTCCCAGTATATGTAGTCAGGGGGTATATGTCCTCAGTATATGTAGACAGGGGGTATATGTAGTCAGGGGGTATATGACCCAGTATATGTAGCCAGGGGGTATATGTCCCAGTATATGTAGCCAGGGGTATATGTGCCCAGTATATGTAGGCAAGGGTATATGTGACCAGTATATGTAGCCAGGGGTATATGTGCCCAGTATATGTAGCCAGGGGTATATGTCCCCAGTATATGTAGCCAGGAGTATCTGTGCCCAGTATATGTAGGCAGGGGTATATGTGCCCAGTATATGTAGCCAGCGGTATATGTGCCCAGTATGTAGTCAGGGGTATATGCGGCCAGTATATGTAGCCAGGGATATATGTCCCAGTATATGTAGCCAGCGGTATATGTGCCCAGCATATGTAGTCAGGGGTATATGTGCCCAGTATATGGAGCCAGGGGTATATGTGCCCAGTATATGTAGGCAGGTGTATATGTCCCCAGAATAGGTAGCCAGGTCGCCCCCCCCCCCCCCCCCCAGCAGGAGGGGAGCAGCGCAGAGAAGAGGGAAAGCTGTGAGCAGCAGTGGAAAAGGGGGGCCATCCCCCCCCCTTCCCTCACCTTAAGATGCTCTCCCTCCCTCGGTCTCCCCTCCGAAATTAATTGCGGTGGTTGGTAGAGGGGCGGAACTTACCTTCCGTGTCGTTGCAGGCGCGGGATGATTTGCCGCTACTCTGGCCTGATCCAGACCAGAGTAGCGGCTGCGGCACCAGAAATTCCGGCGCTTAGAACGACACGGAAGGTAAGTCCCGCCCGCTGCCAAACGCCGCCACACTTAGTTTCGGAGGGGAAAGCGAGGAAGGGAGAGCACCCTAAGGTGAGGAAAGGGGAAGATGGCCCCCCTTCTCCACCGCTGCTCACAGTTCTCCCTCCACTGCGCTGCTCCCCTCCTTTTACGGGCGGCTGTCAACACTGACAGCCACTTGAGGGCTCATATCGGGATAGTGGGAGAGCCCCCCAAAATCGGGAGAATCCTGACGAAAACGGGACGGTTGGGGACTATGTTTCTTTGTCACAGTTGAAACAAATCTCAAAATAAATCTACACAGTTTCTACTTCCTGATTCATGGAAGCAGCCATATTGTTTATAGCCTGTGCATTTAAATGGGCTTATCTGCCATGGCAGTCATGTGACACAGAGGATAAGCCCATTTGAAAGCACAGGCTGTAAACAATATGTCTGCTTCCATGAATCAGGAAGTAGAAACTGTGCAGATTTATTTTGAGATTTATATCAGCTGTAATAAAGAAATGTTTTTTGTTTAAAGGTTATTATGCTGTTGTGTATCTTTTAGAGCAGAGAGGCAAGGGACCTCTCTCTTTAGGTGGGGTACGGTTATCTTATCATCTTGCACTGAGTCTCAATATCATGTGTCTTAAAACAGAACTAATTAAATTAAGTTCTGTTTTAAAGTAATATATAGCAGAAAATAGCCTTGCCTAAAGCAGCCAGCAGTAATGTTGACACCTAGCTAGCTATACTAGCAGCCAGGCTTGAAGGAATGTACACAGTGCAGGGAAAGTCCTGTCCTGCTAGTCATTCCCTCCCCAGTCTAAATCCACAGTAAAATGAATCAAATGATTAGTTCAAAGATCCGGATCTTTTCAATGAACCAAATCGAATGATCCGATTCCTTGAAAAGATCCGAACTTCTCATCACTAGTTTCTGGATGGGGATTTGGGGGTGTGTCCAGCTCACTCGGCTGCCTCTGTCTTCTTCATTGGCAGAGAGAGGCTCAAAAATGAAAGCGAGTTACTGATTGGTGGGCGGGAGGGGCAGAAGAAGAAGCCTGTGAAATCTTTTTAGCTCAGCCGCTCATGGGACAAGCCTGTGTACACAGGGGATCTATAATCGCGGCAATGAACTCTTTTTTTAGGCAGACGCCTGTCCCAAAACGACGGGCAGTATGGATACTTTAGTGTGGACATTTGGCAACCCTGATGGGGCCCTTTAGACCCTGAATGGGGCCCTAAGCGGATGCTTGAGGTGCCTGGTTGATAATCCGGCCCTGCTTTCCACCATTTCATAGCCAGGTTGCAGTCTTGTATTCTGAGAATGACTGGTTTTCTTTGTGATTCTAATAGGATTTTTTTGAGGGGTTGGAAGTAGGAATTCTGTAATTCTGGTTTGTGATTTAGACCCCTAACTCAGTAAACTTTCTCTAGAGTTTTCTCATGGGAGAGGTTTTCTTCTCCTTTCTGCCATGTATAGTGCTGCCCATAATTATTCATACCCCTGGCAAATTTTGCCTTAATTTACCTTTATTCAACCAGCAAGTAATTTTTTGATGGGAAATTACGTAGGCATCTCCCAAAAGATAATAAGACAATGTACAAGAGACATTATTGTGGGGAGAAAAAAACATGTCTCAGCTTTTATTTACATTTGAGCAAAAAGTGTCCAGTCCAAAATTATGCATACCCTTCTCAATAATCAATAGAAACGCCTTTATTAGCTATTACAGCAATCAAATGCTTCCTAAAATTGCAGACCAGCTTTTGCATGTCTCCACAGGTATTTTTGCCCATTCATCTTTAGCAATGAGCTCCAAATCTTTCAGGTTGTGGCGTTTTCTTGCCATCACTCTGATCTTTAGCTCCCTCTACAGATTCTCAATTGGATTCAAGTCAAAACTCTGGCTGGGACACTCCAAAACGTTAATGTGGTTGTCTGCTAACCATTTCTTCACCACTTACACATACACTGCTGTGTATTTTGGGTCATAATCATACTGAAATGTCCATTGGTGGCCAAGGCCAAGTTTCTCTGCAAACTACCTGATGTTGTCATTGAGAATCCTCATATATTACTCTTTTTTTCATGGTGTTATTTACTGTGATTAGGTTCCCTGGTCCATTAGCTGAAAAAACAACCCCAAAGCAATAGGTACTTACCACCATGTTTAACAGTGGGGATGGTGTTCTTTGGCTTGAAGGTGTCTCCTTTTTTACGCCAAATGAAGGAAATATCACTGTGATAGTTTGTGAAGGGTATGAATAATTTTGGATTGGAAACTTTTTGCTCAAATTTAAATAAAAACTGAGAAATGTTTTTTTTTTCCACAAAAATGCTTTTTGTACATCTTCTTATTATCTTTTGTGAGACACCTATGTCATTTCCCATCAAAAAATTACTTGCTGGTTGAATAAAAGTAACTGTGAGTCAGAAATTGCCAGTAGTATGAATACTTATGGGCAGCACTGTACCTTTTCTGCACCAAGCAAGTGAAAAATCACTAAAAAGTTGGTAAGAAAAGTTTTAGCATTGAAGCGGATCCGAGATGAAAAACTAACTATAACAAGTAACTTGTCTATATATCTTATCTAAAGTTTAAATTTTTTACACAGCAAATCTAGCTGCAAACAGCTTCAACAGTTTATGATTATTTATTCCTTTGATACAATGAGTGGCCATGTTCTGTTTGTCACATTACACACAGGCAAGCTGATCTGTATCTCCAACCCTCAGCCTCAACTTCACTCCCCTCTCCTCCTCCCTACTTCCCTCTGCCTCTGAAATCCCTGGCTACTAACCTCCTCCTCCTGCCCAGACTGAGCTCCCATAAGCCTTTGCTACTAAGGCACAGAGTGCCAAGGCTCTCTGGAGGAGCTGTGGGCAAGGCTTGTTTAGTTTATAGGGAATTAGAGTATTAAAACAAAACAAAAAAAGTATTTGGCTTGATGAATGCACATTGCAGCATTACATGGCGGGTGCAAATTGCGGCTTTGGGCCTGCTATGCAATGCTGCTATTTCCAGGCGCCTTTTTTACATGGTTGCCCATAAGGGTACTATACAAGGGCACATTTATCAGGGTACATTTAAAAGCATTGCATAATAGTTTAGGCACGGCATAAACTGAAAAAAAAAATTCGGTTGACAGGAGGCAGGAAATAGCTGTAGTAGAATATCGGTAAACTTACCAATATTTTACTACTTAACTGATATAGCGAAATATCCGTAATATTTGCAGATATTAGCATCTGTGATTAGTTTATGTGAAAAAACAAATCACCTGGTTAGGAGCCTAGACAATGTCAACTCTCTCCATTACAGGCTATCATTGTTAGCCCCTTGCAGCCTGAAAAGTGTAGTGAGCCAATTCAAGCTGCAGCAGCAAGTTCCCCACCCACAGAGAATTAACCACCCTGGCGTTCTATTTCCCCAGGATTTCCGTGCACAAATTAGTACAATTAATTTGCATAACCTTTTTCCTGTAACTTACCAAAATGAGTCAAGCAAGAGTTTAGTATACAATATGAATACAATAAAAGCGTCAAACACAAATTCTTGTCAAAAATAAAATAAAATGTATTAATGACAAACAGAAATAGCTTTAAATCAATGCAGTAATAAATAATAAGTAATACAAATAAATAAATGCAGAAATATGCTGAAAATAAAGGCAAAAATAAATGGAGGCAGAAATACAAATGCATGGTATATCTCAAAATACCTCCTTCGTATGATAAATTTTGAAACAAGGTATAGCACAAAGTGCAACGTCACAGTCTGGACAATAAGTGCGTGTCTCCTTACGCACTTTTTTACCTTCAGGGCCTTTTTTGGAGCAGCAGACCGCACACCTTTTTGTAGGTTGCAGCTTTTGTGCGGTCGGGGGCAAAAATTCAGGAAAGTGGCGTCCAGTCAGTCTCTCCGGATTTACAACATATGAGGCTCTGCGCCCCACTCTACTGGACTCCGGTGGGGGGTGCTTCAGGTAAATGTTTTCGCACAACTGCCAAATGAAGTCATGGTGTGCAACAGGCCTTTCACTGTTTTGCTTGAACAGGACATAGGCATTCCATATGCACTGTTCCAAGAGGTGCCTAAAAAAATTTTTATAGTATTTTTTTTGCTGCTTCCGGACAGCCGGATAAAAGGTCATGGCAGCATCAGCCCTGTTCACACCTCCCATGGTGTGGTTGTAGTCCACTATAGCTTGTGGCTTGTCCACCTCCCTGCTACCTCTGGCGGTGGTGTGCACGGTAGCAGCGTTGTGCACGGTGCTGAGGATGCACACGTCCCGCTTGTCCTTCCACCGCAGGGCCATCATTTTCCCCTTCTGCCAGGCAACAATTTCTCCCTTTTTCAAACGCCTGGCAGAAAAGGCCGATGAAAATTGGCGCCAGTTGGGTCTTATTGTGCCGTATGAATCCGTCTTGTGCTCGATCAGGTAGTCACAAAGTTCAGGGGAGGTATAAAAGTTGTCCGTTGTAAGACAGTACCCCTGATCCAGCAACGGCTCGATGAGAGTGAGCACGGATGAGGTAGCCAACCCATACTCACAGAAGTTGGGACCAAACTTCGTGCCTTTGCCCGTGTACACGATAGAGTTCCAGATGTACCCGGACTTGGACTCGCAAAGCATGAAGGACTTGATCCCAAAACGGGCCCTTTTTGATGCGATGAACTGCACCCAGCTGAGTCTCCCCTTGAAGGCCATGAGACTTTCGTCGACTGTGACGTCTCGATCTGGTGTGTAGGCATCCCGGAAATTGCCTACCATCATCTGGTAGATGTCCCAGATCTTCTTCAGCTTGGGTGCAGGATGGGTGGCCTCATCAAAGTCCTCGTTGTTGGCGAAGTGCAAGAACTTCATGATGAGGCTGAAGCGGTACTCCGGCATCACACAACCGAAGAACGGAGTGGCAATCATCCGGTTGTTGGACCAGTACCACTTCTGCAGCGGCTTACCGACCAGTCCCTGGAGGAAGATGAGGCCCAGGAACAACCAGATGTCATCCCTGGTGACAGGTTCCCACCTCCTGCTCCTGGACAACCTGCTGAGAGGAGCACCCTGCTGCTGCGCTGCGTAGCGGTTGGTCTCCTCTAGGTAGGCTCCAGGTAGGCCAACGGGTTGTGGTCGCAGTTGCACTTCTGCCCAGGTACCCCAGTGAAAGGGAACCTGGGTGGCGGAGCTTGGTCCAGGCTCTCCAGCTCACACCATGTGCGCACAACGACTGGCTCCTCGATGTCGCTGTCACTTGTGGCGTCGGTCTCTGATGACAGATCCGCAGGAACGTCACTGTTGGTAGATTCCTCCGCCACAGACTCGACATCACTGCCGCTATCCTCAAAGACGTCCATCAGCTCCTGGTCACATAGACGCCTCCAAACGAAGCCATGACTCCAAACAAGATACGGGGTCAGCGGCAAGAAAAAAAGAAAAAAACACAGCAAAAACAATCACACATAAATCACAGCGTCTTTAGAAAGACTATCAAAACTGCAACACTGTATGAAGCAAAGGCAGGAATATCACTCAAAGCACAGCAATCACCAAAAGTAGCTGACAAGCAGACTAGCAATGGGACACCAGTGACTCTGAAAGAGGAAGAATCAGTAACAGCCCACCCTTTTTATACTGTGATCAGGTGTTATTTACTAAACAACTTTGGGTCAGTGTATCACGATTGGTGTTACTTTGTAATTGTATTATGAGTCACTTTATGATGCAATTCATGCACCGGCCAGCAGGGGGCGCATGATGATCATCACAGGAGGAAGCTGGGCATCGCCATCTTGCTGATGCGGAAATCCTCCGCACGGAGAGACACAGGGAGCCCGGGAGGGGAGACCACACAGCCCGCAGAGCCAGCACAGACAGCGGGATGTAGCGGACGCGCCGCCGATCGCAGCGGTAAGCCTCTGCAACAACATGACGAGCTCAGCTCGTCATTACCACTATTTACATCGGCGGTATGGACGAGCTCTGCTCAGGTACTTCATGTCATTGAATCACATTTTTAGGACAGGATTTTTAGATGCTCACGTTACACAAAAAAATAACATTTGAGCACTCTGACTGCTAATCTGTGCCAGAAGATGGGCTTTAAAGCATACCTGAAGCAGAAAATAAAAAACTAGACTTAGCTTGGTCGTTGGAAATGTCTGGATAGCACAGGGCTTCCCAGATCCTCTTGCAGCTCACCTTTCCAATACTGGGCCCCTCTAAACCCATTCTACAAGAGCTTGTTCAATGGGCCTCTCTCCTACTGTATACTTGGTCACCTGGACTAGGCATAGGTGAGTAAGGTCTGCACATGCCCAGTAGAAGAACGCACTGGAGTAAAATAGGCATATACGAGTGGCTTAGTTGTACTGGGCATGTGGGGACACATATTGGTGTACTGTGTTACTCTACAGTGGACTTATTGTAAACTTGGCCAAACGCTATAATCACCAGTTGGACACGTTTACTCCATTTGTTACACATGTAAGATGTATACAGTATTTGTCAGTCCTTCATGCACTTAAAAACATAAAATATGCGTGAAGCACCCATTCAGGCTGATAGCTTTGTTCTGCTCAAATCAGTAAAAAACTATGCAGCTGTCATTTCTGCCTCTGTCTGATTAAAAAAACATTTACCACCATTATCTGAAACGGGTTATCAGTTGGCAAGGAGACTGTGAATAGATTGCCGGCAGATTGTATCAAAGTGATTGAATCTGTTTGTGTATGTTTATCTTATAGTCTCTGCGCCAGTTCTATAGTAATATCCATTCATATAACCTCACTTTGAGGTTTACTTCTCGTTCTTCAAGTACACTTTTTTATGCTTTGCTTAAATGGGCAATAATTCTTAAAGTGGACCTGAACTCTTGTATTTAGAGAGTTTAGCCTATCTAATTCCTCCTCATCTGTGAGAAAGCACTAGTTGTAATTTGATTCCTCAGCTGTGCCAACTGCCTGTCGTGGCAGAGAGTTAATTGGTAAACATAGGGTGTTAACAAAATGTCTGCTTCTGTGAAAGCAGGAAGTAGACACACTACAGATTTATTGCAGGGTTTTTATCAGCTGTAACAAAAAAGTTTTTCTTTAAATGTTATTCTGCTGTTGCGTATCTTTCAGAGCAGAGAGGAAGCTCTGAGTTCAGGTCCGATTTAAGCTAAAAATATACATTAAACTTAAGTTGCCCAAGCAGTTGATCTGATCTTCTTGAGTGACAATTTGGTATGTGTTACAGGATACCCAAACAGCTCATGATGACTCAGAACCACTAGGAAAGTGTAAGGGGCTAAAAGAGACCGAACAGCCCTCTTACTAAAAAGCAACATGGAATATGATTTTGCCTTCTTAAAACAGAAAGTATTGAGCTGTCTGAGTATTCTGTAGTACTGGTCCAAGCCATATCCCTAGAGCATGTCAAACTATTTGGCCTGCAGAGCCATCAATCATGTTTGGCCCACTCTAGACCACTAGGGAGGCTATATGGGAGGTGAAGCCCTAGATTACCAGTGCAGTCATATGGAGGAGGGGAGCCTCTAGACACCAGGTAACTCTATAGAGGAAGGAAGGGGGTCAATAGACATCAGGGGACTGTGTAGGGGTAGGGAGGGAGGATCTCTAAATAACAGGGAACTGTATATGGGAGGGACAAGCACTAGACACCAGGGGACCTGTAAAGGGGGAAGGGGGACACTAGACACCAGTGAACTTTATAAGGGAGGGAGGGGGTACTAGACATTGAGGTTGGCACGTGACTTGATCCCAGTGTTCAATTTCAGCCCACTTTGTATTTGAGTTTGACACCACTGCCAGAGTCATATCAATCCATGCCTTGCACTGAGGAAAAGAAAGTCCGAAACCTGCTGTTTTGTGGCTCTGTAAAATGTATAGGCTATAGACGTGCTACACCAGCGGTTCTGGATGTGAGCCTGGCTTCAGAGGCATAAAGAGATAATTTGCATATTCAAGAGTGATGCATCATGGGAAACCACAGTTGATTACTTAAAAAAAGAAGGTATTTGCGATAATTTAGCTTTAAGAATCACAATTACATTTGGTATATCTAAAAGAGTTCCTTGATGTCCATTGCCTCTTCAGCAAACCAGGTTGAAAATCCTTTGCTGATTCCCATAATGTTTCCTGGTTGTTGCAGCTAAACACCACTTGCTTATCCTTCCCCTCTACTTCCCTCTCCATGGAACTTTGCTTTGCTTTGCAGATATTCCATCAGCATGTCTGTACATTGCTGGTATATAATCTCTCACCAATCATGAAAGATTATTTCTATTATTTGCCATTTTTGTCACTAATGGCCACAGTGTGTCCAGAGATTTACTAATTAAATATAATACATAAAACTAAACGCGTATTAGGCACATTACTCTGTATGTAAACATTTGGCGAAGGCCTTGAAGTGATCTGGCTGACTATGAAGACCATCAGGGTTGATAAACCATTTACAATGCACTGTTTCTGGAGAGGACATCTGTAATGTGTTACCTTTTCCATCTTATCATTGTTTGAGCAGTGATAAAGACATCTTTTGAATTTTTTAAGTGCGATATGCAGTGGGCGTATGCATGGGTGACTTTACTTGATGCTGGGAATACATCATGAGATATTTTGGCAGATAGATGGTTCGATAGATTATTTTCCGATAGGTCTGATCTTATTTTCGATCAGAAAATTGAAAAATCGATCAGACAGGAAATCTGCTGAAAAATCTCATTGTGTATTCCCAGCATTAGGGCAGTGGTTCTCAAACTCAAGGCACCTTTCTTGAATTTTTTCAAAGCACCCCTTGTCAAAAATAGTTACCAAAATGCACGCTCGACACTTAGCGCATTGTCCCCTGTCCCCCTCTGTCCCCTTTTGTGTCCCAGTTTGTCCTCTGTGTCCTCCTTTGTCCCTCTTTGTGTCCCCTGTGTCCTCTTTTGTTCCATGTCCTCCTCCATCCATTTGTGTCCCCCCGCCTTCCCCCTTTGTGTCCTCGTCCCCTGTGTCCACCTTCGTCCCTCTTTGTGTCCCACGTCCTCCTCCATCTCCCTTTGTGGCCCCCTGTGTCCTCCTCCCTTTGTGTCCCCGTTTTTTCCTATGTCCTTTTTCGTCCCCGTGTCCTCTTTTAACCTTTGTCCTCCTCTGCCCCCCTTTGTGTCCCCTTGTGTCCTTATTTGTACCGTGTCTTCCTTTGTCCCATCCCCCCCCCCCATGTCCTCCTTTATCCCCCTTTGTATAATTTTCCTTCATGTCCTCCTTCATCCCCCTTTTTGTCCCCTGCGCTGTCATTTCAATGATGGATCAATTAAGAGCTTTTTTACTTTTGCTACTTTTAATGTGGTGCCAGCCTTTTTTGCAAAACTGTGTATGGACCCTGAGGATACTGGGATCTGAGGCTTGGGCACACGAAAATTCCTCCTTATGGAAGAGTGCTCCTCCACTTACATTTAATTATTTACATTTTTTAAGTGCAATATGTAGTGGGCGTATACACGGTTGCCTATACATTAGGGCAGAGGCCCGCAAACTTTTCCGGGTCAAGGCACTCTTGGTGAATGTTATCAAAGACGGCACACTCACCACTTTACGTATTGTCCCATGTCCCCCTTTCTGTCCCAGTTTGTCCCCTGTGTCCTCCTTTGTCCCTTGTCACCCGTGTCCTTTTTTGTCCCATGTCCTCCTTTGTCCCCCTGTGTCTTCCTCCATCCCTCTTAGTGGTTGATCTTGATGGTTCTGGGTCACCTTGACTTTAATTCATTCTACACTTTCCATGGTATCTGCTTCCCCTCTCCTAAGACTAAAGGTGCCCATGCATCAGACGATGTACGGGCAGATCGACCAAGAGACAGATCTCTCTCTTGTCGAATCTGATTGGAGAGAGATCTGTTGCCTGCCAATACACCGCAGGCCGATTCCCGTTTGATGTCATGCTGAAATTAATCTTGAATTGGCCTTGTAACGCTGCATCCGCCGCCTCATTGGCCCAACGCCACTCTCTCCCAATGTAAAATGTTCCCCCTTGGTGCCTAGTGCAGTATATTTTACCTGTCAGTGTCTGCCGCTGGCTCCAGGCTCCGTCTACATACACGTGCCCCATGTGGTTGCCAACTTATACATGGGCACATCTGTGACATCACATTGCCCACATTACTCCGGCAACTACGTGGGGCACGTGTATGCAGATTGTGGACTAAGCCAGGGACGGACACAGACGGGTAAAGTATACTGCAAGGGGGGGGGGCGACATTTTATATTAGGGGGTACAGCATTGGGAGTTTCATCACTCATTCCAATTATGCACACCATTGCTGCTGTGCATCCGATCCACCATAACGGCCTGGCACCTTGCAGCATGTCCAATCAATACATGCAACCAATTTCAGCTAGAAATGATTTGCATTGTCGATTGGGCATGCTCTTGGCATCACAGATTTTCATCTGATTCAGTGATAATTATCGAATCAGATGGTCGACCGCCCACCAAGTCGATAGAGGTATGGCCACCTTAACACTACGGACAGGCCAAGAATTATATAATTGGAGCCTTTAAAGAGTAACTGTCAGGCTGCAGAAGCTAATTTAAACCTCTATTCTCCTGTGTTAAACAGTTTAGAAGGAAGCCATAAAGCCATTAGTGAAGATAAAAATCTCAGTTACCTTTGATGTGTGCTTATCAGAAAGGCTGTTATAGACCCATAAGGACGCAAGCCGCATACTAAACTGCAAAGCATTCTGGGGCCCTCCCCTCGGCTGCTAATGAGACGTTACAGCAGCTTGTAATCAGTCCAGCGCATAGCACTGATAAATCTCCAGGCAGAGTACACTGCAGGAGTCAGCTATTGTTCCTAGCCACATGGCTCATTAATATTCACTGCACACTGTGTTGTTCAAGTAAAAGCTTATCTGTGATCAGGAAGCAGGCAGGACATGACGACACATTTGACAGAAAAACATGGAGCCTGCCATGAGCTGTCAGGAGCATCTATCTCTGCATATACTATATACAAATTCTGTGAAATCCAAACGTGGACAGTGAAATGCATATGTAATGTAAGTACAGCCAATCTTTAGCTACTGATATATGTGTTTATTTTCTCTGAGACCTTATACCTAACAGCTCCTCTTTAAGCACAGATGTCCTGGCACCCTAGACCTTGCCCTCCATGAACCTAAAAACATCCACCAAACCTCACCACAAGTGTACTGGCTGGCCTAGCTGTCACTTCTCCCTTACTTGCCCGTCATAGGAAGCTATAGGTGTAGCCAGAGGTACCCTCAGTATTAACCTCCCTAGCGGTCTATTAAAAACCGCCAGGGGGCAGCGCAGCCGTTTTTTTGTATTTTTTTTTTAAATCATGTAGCCTAGGGCTCTACTTTTATCTACTTTTCTCTAGAAAATGAATTATGAGCCCATACTTTACTATTGGTTCTTACAGGACAGCTATCAATAAACCTTTTTCTTTTTTTAAACTGGGATGGGAATAGCTTGTCTAGGTGTTCCTAAGTACTGCTCTAAATCTTTCCCTGCTCATCTCTTCCTTTCATGTAAAGCCTCATACACCCACTAGATGAAACCAATAACGATCTCCTCTGCCGAGAATCTAGCGTGTGTACAGTGGCCCCAATGCTTTCTGACACTTAGTCCAGTGATTCGCCTCAGATATCGATTTAGCCAAGAGCATTGTTCTCCACAATCACCCATGTATGCTGTGTAATGTCATTAACGTGCCTCTTTCAGCTCTCCTTTCCCCCCACATACATATAGCAACAGAACACAATGCTAGCCTACAGGCTATAGACACGTCTGTAGTGACAGCCCTGTAATGTTGCCTGAGGTCCGATCTCTGCTAGGCAACATTGCTTGTTTTTACAATTTCCTTTATGACTCTTTCACACAGATAGCCAAACAGATTTCAGCAAAGCCTTCAGTTTGCCAGCCACTATGCAGGCAATTTCATGTAGCCAAATAGCAACATTTGTAACTCCACACGTTAGTAGGTCGTGTGTTTCCACAACAGCAAAGTACTGCCTCATGTCATGTTTAAGGTTCTCATGAGAAAGATTCTTCCCTATGCCTGTACTAAGTGCTTCACAGTACACCGGAAGCAGACCAGACTGTGTAAAACAGGCCTTACAGTACTGTTCAAGCTTACTCAGATTAGATGGTTGACAGTCTGTGGACAGCAATCTGCAAGTCATTTCACAGATTTCCCATAGGGTTTTAGTCTGGGCTCTAACTAGGCCACACAATTTCTTCTCCTTCAGATACTGCATGGTTAACGGGAACCTGAAGTGAGAGCTATACAGAGGCTGCCATATTTATTCCTTTTAAACAATACCAGTTGCCTGGCAGTCCTGCTGATCCTCTGGCTCTAATACGTTTAGCCATAGACCCTGAACAAGCATGCAGATCAGATGTTTCTGATAAAAATCTGACAAGATTAGCTGCATGCTTGTTTCAGGTGTGTAATTCAAATACTACTGATGCATGAGATGAGTTCAGCAGAGCTGCCAGGCAAATGGTATTGTTTACCAAGTTAATGCAAAATGGACATTTTAAAACAATCCGTTTTGCTGCAGGGAGGATCAGAATACACCTACCGGTGCCACGGGAGGCACACGTACACATAAACTAGTGCGTACGAGAGGCAGTTAAAAGGAAATAAATATAGTAGCCTCCATATACCTCTTGCTTCAGTCTTCCTCTAATTTTATTGCATTCTTCAGGTCTTTGTCATGTTGGAAAATTTAGTTTTTTGTCATTGACAACTTGGGCACGTTTTTCTCAAGCATTTGCCAATATCTTGCCCCATCAATTTTACGCTAAATACAAGTGCCCAGCATCTGCTTCAGAAAAACCACCTCCTTCAGATGCTACCACCCCCGTATTCACTGTTGGTACTGTGTTATTTGGATGGTGGACTGTAGTAGCATTCCATCAGATACACTATGTGATGTTGAGATTGAATAGTTTGTTGTCTGTCTTTAATCACCATAAAGGTATCCATACATCTAGCAAGGATGGGCAGATTCGACCAAGAGACAAATCTCTCTTTAATCGTATCTGAGATCTGTCGGCTACCCATAAAATGCAGGCCAATTCTCAATCAAGTTCATGCTGAAATTGATCAAGATTCAGCCTTGTGATGCTGCATCCGACCACCTCGCCGACCCGACGCTGTCCGCCCTAATGTTTAACCATTTCAGCCGCCCAGACGTGAAGCTCACGTCCGGGCGGCTGCTCTGATGCGCTCCGGCGCACGCCCCCCGCGGTGTCCCCCGGTAGCCCTGGGATCAGTGAAAGGGAACATGGTTCCCGATCACCGATCCCTGTTCCCCGCAGAAAAACCGAAGCGCTCACCCGTGAGGCTTCAGTTCTTCTGCCCAGAAGAATTTCCGCATCCCCCTTGTACTTCCGCTTAGCGAAAAGTACAAGGAGAGAAAACAAAAATGAAGGTGGCCATCTTGTGGCCAAATAGTAAAACCACATCTACACTTTTTTACATTACAATTTACACATATAGCAACATAAATGGTATCATCCTGATTCAAAGCAACATTAAACATTGACTGTTTATGTCCCACACCAAAATATTCCCCAAATAAAATTTTTAATGGAAAAAAAAATATTACAATTAAATAAAAAAAAAAAAAAACATAGTTACCTAAGGGTCTGAACTTTTTAAATATGCATTTGAAGGGGATATACTACAAACATTTTTTTAAATTATAAGCTTGTAAATAGTGATGGGCGCAAAACAAACAATGCACCTTTATTTTCAAATAAAATATTGGCGCCACACATTGTGATAGGGACAACATTCAAGGCCTCTTGCACACTGCACGCGATTCCGATTCCGCTTTTTAATCAGTTTTTACATCCGATTCAGATTCTGATTTGCAGTTTGCTCCTTGCACACTGCAAATCGGAATCTGAATCGGATGTAAAAACTGATTAAAAAGCGGAATCTGAATCGGAATCGCGTGCAGTGTGCAAGAGGCCTTAATGGTATAATAACCAAGACATACGGGCAAATAAAATACACAGGTTTTAATTATGGTAGCATGGATTATTTTAAAGTCATAATGGCCGAAAACTGAGAAATAATGAATTTTTTCCATTTTTTTCTTATTAATCCTGTAAAAATGCATTTACAGTAAAGTGTCTCTTAGCAAAATGTACCACCCACAGAAAGCCTAATTAGTGGCAGAAAAAACAAGATATAGATCAATAAATTGTGATAAGTAGTGATAAAGTCATTAGCGAATGAATGGTAGGCGAAAATTGCTCTGATGCATAAGGTGAAAAATCCCCGCGGGCTGAAATGGTTAATCTGACCAATTTTGGCCAGGTATTGTCGGTTGGGCATGCACTTGGCGGCACCGATTTCAATCTGATTCTGATTATAATAATGGAATCAGATGGTCAATCGGCCGCCAGGTCACCTGATATATGGCCACCTTAACACCTTTTCCTGTTTGGCCTTAGAATCTTCAGTGTACATTTTGGAAAAACTCAATTAAGCTGTAATGTGGGCTTCCTTGAGGAGAGGCTTTTACTTTGCATCCCTCCCATACAAGGCACATTTGTAGAGCAACAAAGTCAAAATTAACTTCTGCACACTCATGCAAATCCTCCTGCGAATTCATTCACAAAAATCATGCACCAATCAATGCTGTCCCTACAGCTAAGTTAAAAGCTGAGATCTTCGTTACAAGAATAAAGTCTCTTGCGTAGTCACATACACCGCGTAGAGGTAACCCAGTGTTGTATGTGTCCTAGCTCTGGCCCTGTAACATGCATAGCACAAACATGCACGCATTCCACACATTAAAACCTGTCTAAGGAATAGGAGCACATATCCTTAAGGTGCCCATACACTCGTCAGATTGGCAGCAGATAGATAAAAAATGCATCTGATGATCTATCTGATGCGTTTTTAGAAGATTATTTACCAGGATAGAATTCCAATAGATTTAAGTTTGAAATCTATTGAAATTCGATCTGATGGCATTTTTTTGCCATCAGATTTCTATTAAGGCCAATGCAAACTGATTAGCAATCTCATCAGATCGACCTAAATTTTCCACCCTGCCAGTTCGATGGAAATCCATCGAAATCGATCGAAATTGGCCATCGATCGGTCGATTGGCCAACCGATTTGCAATCGATCGATTGGGATCGATCGGTCGGCCAGAAAATCGGCTGAGTGTATTGGCCCCTTAACTGTCCTCCGTGGGACAGATAGAGCATCTAACTAATCCTGTTAGGGAGCTGCTAATACCTACATATGTACCATACACACACCAGCGAGCTGTGTGTGTGCTAAGATCACTAATAGGGGAAGAGGGAGAGCACTAGATAAAATCCTAACCACAATGATGAAATGCAATACAATAAAAAAAAAAAAAAAAATCCAGGCTCCTCACCTCGAGCTAAGACGTTTAAACTCTTGCAGATGTAATAGGAAGGTGCTGGAAGGGATGTGACAAGCAAAACAGCAAAGTCAAACTGAACATCCACACACTCATTCAAATCCTCATGCGAATACACAGTGCAAATCCTCAAGCCAATACGCAATGTATGTGACTACGCAAGATACTTTATTCTTGTAATAAAGATCCCAGCTTTGAACTTAGCTGTAGGGATAGCATTGATTGCTGCATGATTTGTGTGAATGGATTCGCATGAGGATTTGCATGAGTGTGCGGAAGTTTATTTTGACTTTGCTGTTTTGCTTGCCACACCCCTTCCAGCACCTCCCTATTACATCTCCAAGTGGTTAACCACTTGCCGACCGCTCCACCCCAATTGGCGTGAATGCGGCGGCAGTCCCAGAACCGCTCAATGCCAATTGACGTGAAGTCCAGGGGGCCTGTTTTTCAGGAGATCGAGCGCGCAGATGCGCCCGCATCTCCGCTTGAATGATGGAGCGGAGCTCGGTCATCAGTCTCCCAGCGGCAATCGCTGCTAGGAGACTGTTAGATGGCGAAACTGCCATCTATTTACATTGTACAGCGCTGCAATCTACTGCAGCGCTGTACTGTAGACAGCCGTGACACTCGGCTGTCCCCCTGGGAGGCTCAGAGAGCAATCGGCTCTCATAGGCTGATGTCTATGAGAGCCGATCGCTGGGATTGGCTGCCGGGGGAGGGTGGGGTATAATAAAATAAATAGAAAAATGTATGATTTATTGAAAAAAACAATAAATAAATTTATTAAAAGAAAAACTCAGCAGCAGCAATCAGAGCCCACCAACAGAAAATTATGTTGGTGGGCAGAAATGGGGAGGGGGGGAATCAGTTGCTACAACTCGGAGTGGGAATAATATTTGATGGGCGCACCAACTTTCAACAGGAGCAGGGTGACCTGACTTTTGGCTCACCCTGCTGGGCTGACCATCAACGTGACATTACGTATGCTTGTGGGTTGGGTAAAAATCTGAAAAAAAATAGAACCGTGCAAGGTTCTATTACACAGATTGGGAAGCTGCTTTAACCACTTGACGACCACAGTGCTACCCTCCCCCCCCCCCCCCCCCCCCAAAGAACAGGCTATGTTTTGCAGTACTGGGCTGTGCAGGATTTTCAGGCTCCTGCACAGCCCAGCTATGGAGCCCATCGATCGGACTCCCCTCCTTTTTTGTCCCTAAGGGGACATGCCGCCAGAGGGGTCCGATCGCTGCGGCCGTTTGTTTATTTTTTTTCCCAGCCTCTGAGGCTCTCCCTCCCTCCCTCCCCTTCCCTCCTCCCCTCCGTCATCAGAATTGGAAAAGGACGGCGATCCGTCCTGTTCCCATTCTCATAGGCATCAGCCTATGAGAGGGCGGCGCTCCCCGGCCAATCAGAGGCTGGGGATCGCCGATCTCGTACAGCGCTGCCAAGGAGCGCAGCGCTGTACAGTTGTAAACAAAGGGGATTTATTTCCCCTTTCGTCTACAAACAGCCTGCTAGCCGCAATCGGCGGCTAGCAGGCTAATTACGGAACTCCGTTCCGTGAAGTGGCAGGGAACGATCACGCATGCGCACGGCTGTTCCCTGTGAAACTGCAGCCCCAGGACTTGACGGCAATTGGCGTTAGGAAATCCTGGGGCTGCCGTCGCTGTCACGCCCATTGGCGTGAGGCGGTCTTGAAGTAGTTAAAGCAAACCTGGAATGAGAAAAAACGTATGATATAATGAATTGTATGCGTAGTGTGGATAATTAGTAGCAAAGAAAAGAGTCTCATATTTTTATTTTCAGTTATATAGCTTTTTTTTATTTTTTTTATAAAATTGCCTCATACAGTCACAGTTTTAAAACCACACTGTATTTAAGCTATATAACAAAGCAGAAATAATTAATAAACACTAGAGAAGAAGTATATGCTGACAAGAATGGGTAACCTATTCTATAAATACAGGAGTCCTGTTTTCATTCCAGTACACCAGCACTCCGTCTTCATAATAAAGCACGCTCTTTTATTGAGCTATTATATCCACGAGAATACCAACAATTGTTTCGGGGGCCTCGCAGGGTCCCCCTTCATCAAGACGTGTGGTTGAAGGGGGACCCTGCGAGGCCCCCGAAACAATTGTCGGTATTCTCGTGGATATAATGGCTCAATAAAAGAGCGTGCTTTATTATGAAGACGGAGTGCTGGTATACTTGACGTTTATTGACTGTGATTGGCATGCCTATGCCATAATACCAAGCACCCGATGTATGGAAATTTTGGTGTGCCTACTCACAACTTTCTGAAGTTTGCTGTTTTCATTCTATGCATGGTGAATTTAGTTGAATATATATATGTATATATATATATATATATATATATTGGGTATTGTTATTATTATTTAGTATTTATATAGCGTCGACATCTTCCACAGCCCTGCACATAGTATATATTATCTTGTCACTTAACTGTCCCTCAGAGGGGCTCACAATCTAATCCCTATCATAGTCATATCTATGTATGTAACGTGTAGTGTATGTATAGTGTATAGGGGCAATTTAGGGGGAAGCCAATTAACTTATCTGTGTGTTTTTGGGATGTGGGAGTAAAATCTGAGCGCCTGGAGGAAACCCATACAGACACGGGAACATACAAACTCTGTGCATAGTGCCCTGGCTGGGAATTGAACCAAAGACCCAGCGCTGCAAGACGAGAGTCCTAACCACTACGCCACCGTGCTTCCCTTAGGTGTGGGCTAATATCAGAGGGTCCTGATCCCACCATAAGTCATTCCCATAGTATTTACCAAAGTCCTTCTTGGCACACAGGTAGGTTGGTTTTGTCCTCGATTGTGTGCTTGTGCATATCCAATTTTGATTGTCCAATTACTAACCAATTTTACCACCTAGTATGAGAGTATTCAGAATCTGTTGGCCCTCATGGAGGTGGTAAAATTAGCCAAACAAAATTGAAGGTGTGTTCCAGGCTTTAAGTAGT
The DNA here is from genome assembly GCF_040937935.1 of Hyperolius riggenbachi. Taxonomy (NCBI): domain Eukaryota; kingdom Metazoa; phylum Chordata; class Amphibia; order Anura; family Hyperoliidae; genus Hyperolius; species Hyperolius riggenbachi. The sequence goes on from NC_090657.1 coordinate 106,059,206, forward strand.
CATCCCAGCTGCATGATGGATAAAATATTTACCAGATTATTGGAGAGGTCTGGGGCTACACTTTATTACTATGATTGTAAAATGAAAAAAAAAAGATCCACTTTTCTCACACATTTAGAATATCACTAGATAATCACTATTGACTTTAATTGATGCAGAAGGCTGCCCTCTAACCAGGGCAGGCACAAATAAATAAAAAAAGAGGAATTTGCATTATCCCTCTTTGCCTCAACATAGCCAGCTATGGCTCCTCATGTGCTGTACACTTCACAGTTTTCAGTTTCGGCACATCACAGTTGCTTGGAGGACAGAATGTGTTGCATCCAATGTGGCGACTGTAGCAACCCTAAGGTGAGGGATCTGACATGGCAATGGTTCAGCTTTGTAAATACGCCTCTGTGTTTCTCTGAGTTGTTAAACCACTTTAGCCTCAGTAAATCTATGTCCCCTGTGGCTTCATCTAAGTCACAAGGACATAGATATACGTCTTATAGCTAAAGCACAGCTCTGCATGAATGGGCTTGCTCATGTGCAAGCCTCCTGAACTACCTGCTGCAGCACTAATTGGTGAAAGAGAATATATGTTCCCTGAGCCAATAAGATTGATTGTTACCATTACAAAATACTTATTCAGAATTTTTTAAGCAATATTTTACATTCAAACACCTCCCCCTCTTTGTTATTATATTAATTGTAAGCTTAGTGTAGCTCTCCAAATTCATAATCCAGTCATGCCATCATCTAATTAAGCTACCACCTATGTAATAATCATTATCTGTTGTCCTAAATGTCTAGCTCTGTTTGAAAATGTTGTTGCCATTACCTGCATACATTTAATAATACTGCTTTTTTTTAATCTTACTTGACCCATCCCCTCCATCCTCATTAGACCCTGTTAATTTCCATTCCCCAACTTCTCCACAAAATCCGGACATATCTTATCTTATCTTACTAAGAAATAAAATATACATAATTAATAAGGGGATCGAGTTGGCTTTTTTTTTCAAATAAATTGCCTGAAACATAGTTTTGTTTGATAGTACATACAGTATATCTGTAAGTAAATATTTAAAGTAGAACCACAGATCCTTGTCCAACTCAAGACACATTATATATTTTCAACACATCCTGTATACATAAAGGTCTGAAAAAGTACTTGCTACTTTCCTTATTTCTTTCCCAACCAACAAGTTACAACACATATGCAAACTGTTTAAAGAGACTCTGTAACAACATTTTCAGCCTTATTTCTTCTATCCTATAAGTTCCTATACCTGTTCTAATGTGGTCTGGATTACTGCAGCCTTTGCTAGTTGCACTGTCTTGTCAAGCTTTGTCGACCCAGGGGGGAATGTGCTGCCTCTGCTGTGATAGGGAGAAGTTATGCACGCCCCCCTCTCTGCTCTCCTGTGTGCTGTGTGTATGAGTCACAGGAAAGGTCTCTGCTCACAGCCAGCCTGTCTGAGGCTCACGGAGCTGTGACCTTGTGAACAGCTGTGACTGAAGAGGATCAGTTCAGAGCTCAGACGAGCAGCTAAGGCAACACTGGGAGTAACATTCCAGCAGTCTTGTCAGGCTTGAGAGGAGCCACTGCAAGTGGGCACCTGCTCTGATGATGTATTTCCTGTTTGGCGGCCATCTTCATTGTTTACAAAAACAATGAATAAAACAGTGATTTTATCACCAAGAAAGTAGCGGGGAGCTGCGAAAATGTCAGAGGGGGCTAGGAGAAGACAACAAACAGGTTGGTACGTTTATTAATGTAAGATTTTCACAGTACAGATTCTCTTTAAGTATAAATACTTCAAATACGAAGAGAGAATGGGTTAAAAAGTGGTCTCCTCTGACTGTTTTTTCTTTTTTTTTTTTACCTGGGTTGGAGCATAATTTTTTGGAATCTTGGAATAGAGTGGGTGGTTTAAGGTTGGGTCAAGTATTGGAGGGGAGGTTGTTGAAACTTATTGGCTCTTCGTGAGGAATGTGGTCTGTTCTCGTTTGATATTTGGAGATATAGACAATCGGAGGTTTTTTTTTTTTTTTTTTTAAGATAAGTAAAATTAGATGTATTGGGGATCTCTCATGTTTCGAGAAACTTTTCATAATGGAGGAAATTCCTAGTCATAGGATTTCTATGTTTTGTAAATTATTGATAGAAGGTATGAGCAAGGATTTTCCTGTGTACTTTCAGAAGTGGGAAGAGGATCTGAGCATTTCAATTGATGGCCAGCAGATGGCAAGAATGTATGTCTTGTCTCGTCACCCCAGTATGCTCAAGGGCAAAGGAGACTAATTTCAAGATGTTGACTTGATGGTATAGAACTCCTGCTAGGCTGGCCTTAATGTTTCCCGGGGTTGATGATAGGTGCTGGAGTGAGTGTGGGGAGAAGGGTACATTGTTACATATATATTGGAGCTGTCTTCGATTGAGATTATTTTGGGATAATGTTCTATTACATAATAATAGAATTAGTTTGCATCAAATTAAGAAAGAGGTACTGTTGCATTGTTCTTATATGTCCATTTCTAGATATAAAAAGTCACGGGATGAAGACACCGCTCTTGAACCAACCACAAACCCCCCTCCTGCGGTTGGGGATTGTGATTGATCCAAGAGCGGTGCCTTTGTCCTGCCTTCGGAGCTAGCGCTACCTATCAGCAGCATCTGCAGTCACTTACTGATGAGGGCGGAAGCGTGGTACATTCTGTATGCACAAGTCTGGACCCACGCAGCGCTTAGTTTATTTATAGAGTCCGCCTCTCTCCGCTCACCAAGTCCTGTCTCTCCCCGCTCACCAACAACACACCTTACTCCTGGGATACCATCACCCCATGCTCACAGACCCCCCCCCCCTCTCTTCCCGCTCACAGAGTCCCACCTTTCCACCCTCATGAATCCCTGTCTCTCCCGCTCACGGCATCCCACCTCTCCCCGCTCACGAGTTCCGTCTTTCCTAAGCTGGGCAGAAGAATGATGTATGTGGCACCACACAGCAAAACTAGTGGCGCATAACAAAGGTGATGAACAAAGGTGCTTTCTCCAGCTGCCATGGCCGTACATTCGGACTATAGGACGCACCACTTTTGGGGGAGAAAAAGTGTGTCTTATAGTCTGACAAAATACAGAACTTCTGGCTAACAGTCTAGTTAATCTCCCTTTAGATTGTAATGATTTGGCAGGGTCCTTCCTTCCCTAGCGTTTTCTACATGATGGTCTGCCCCATCATTGTGCTCCTTTCATATGACCACCTTGTAGTTGTATTACAGAGCCTACCAAACAAGCCCAAGATCACATGATCATGTATTTTGTACCGTTTGCCTTGTATAGCTTTGTCCTATGTTGTATAACCTTGTTACATCTACATCCTTTGTATGATTGTACGTATTTATTGTCCAGCGGCGTACCTAGGGCATTTGACACCCGGTGCTGGGTATTATTAGACACCCCCCCCCCCCCCCCCCAAAAAAAGGTGAAGGGGCAAAAAATGGGTGGCGCTATTACATGCGGCGCGCAAAGCGCGCCGCGGCAAAAAAAATGGGCGTGGCCATGATCGGATGAGGGCGGAGCTAACTGTAATTTGACGTGAACCCGGGTGAAAATACACGTAATGTGTGCAGATTTGCCCAGAGAATACGTTCAATCATGTCTGCAGATTTGCCCAGAGAATACGTTCAATCATGTCTGCAGATTTGCCCAGAGAATACGTTCAATCATGTCGGCAGATTTGCCCAGAGAATACGTTCAATCATGTCTGCAGATTTGCCCAGAAAATACATGCAATCATGTCTGCAGATTTGCCCAGAAAATGCATGCAATCATGTCGGCAGATTTGCCCAGAGAATACGTTCAATCATGTCGGCAGATTTGCCCAGAAAATACGTTCAATCATGTCAGCAGATTTGCCCAGAGAATACGTTCAATCATGTCGGCAGATTTGCCCAGAGAATACGTTCAATCATGTCGGCAGATTTGCCCAGAGAATACGTTCAATCATGTCTGCAGATTTGCCCAGAAAATACATGCAATCATGTCTGCAGATTTGCCCAGAAAATGCATGCAATCATGTCGGCAGATTTGCCCAGAAAATGCATGCAATCATGTCGGCAGATTTGCCCAGAGAATACGTTCAATCATGTCGGCAGATTTGCCCAGAGAATACGTTCAATCATGTTGGCAGATTTGCCCAGAGAATACGTTCAATCATGTCGGCAGATTTGCCCAGAGAATACGTTCAATCATGTCGGCAGATTTTCCCAGAGAATACGTTCAATCATGTCTGCAGATTTGCCCAGAAAATACATGCAATCATGTCTGCAGATTTGCCCAGAAAATACATGCAATCATGTCGGCAGATTTGCCCAGAAAATGCATGCAATCATGTCGGCAGATTTGCCCAGAGAATACGTTCAATCATGTCGGCAGATTTGCCCAGAGAATACGTTCAATCATGTCGGCAGATTTGCCCAGAGAATACGTTCAATCATGTCGGCAGATTTTCCCAGAGAATACGTTCAATCATGTCGGCAGATTTTCCCAGAGAATACGTTCAATCATGTCTGCAGATTTGCCCAGAAAATACATGCAATCATGTCGGCAGATTTGCCCAGAAAATACATGCAATCATGTCGGCAGATTTGCCCAGAGAATACGTTCAATCATGTCGGCAGATTTGCCCAGAAAATACATGCAATCGTGTGGCAGACCTGTCCAGAAAACACTTCAATCGTGTAGCAGACCTGGCCAGAACATAAATGCTACCCCTGGCTGCTAATATAAATTAAAAAGAAAAAAAAAAACATTTACTCACCTGCAGCAGAGCTCCTGTTCCGGCCTCCATCCAGTGCGCAGCTCCCACGATCCTCTGCAGCCAGCAACTCCCAAAGTCTCCAGAGCAGGGCTTCGGACATTTTACTATAGCCCTGCTCTGCCGCTGCGGTGAACTGATACGGCGTCTATTAGATGCCGAAAGTCAGTTCACGCTGGGGGGTGCTTGGAGAATTTTAAGGGGTGCTTCAGCACCCAAAGCACACCCCCCCCCCCCCGCCGCCACTGCCCCCAGTATAGGTAGCTAGCAGTTGCCCCCAGTATAGGTAGCTAGTTGCCCCCAGTGAAGGTAGTATAGTTGCCCCAATATAGCTAGTATAGTTGCCCCCAGGATAGGCAGCATAGCTGCTGCCCCCAATGTAGGTAGTGTTGCTGCCCCCAGTGTAGTTTGTATAGTGGCCCCCGTAGAGCTTCCCTCCAGTATAGCTAGTATAGTGGCCCCCATAGTTGCCCCAGTATAGCTAGTATAGTGGCCCACAGTTTAGATAGTATAGTTGCCTCCATTGTAGCTGGTATGGTGCCCCCCCCCCCAGTATAGGTAATATAGTGGCCCCCATAGATGCCCCCAGTGTAGCTAGTATAGTGCCCTGTGCCCCCCCCCCGTTTAGCTGCCTCCAGTATAGTGGCCCCCAGCTGCCAGCTAGTATAGTGGCCCCCAGTTTAGGTAGTATAGTTCCCCCCCCCCCCCCCCGTGTAGCTAGAAGGAGGGGTGACAGCAGGGATAGCGGCGGGGAGGGGGAAATATCCCCCCCTCCCTCACCTGGGTCCCCTCCTTCTGCCTCTCTTCTCCCCCAAAAATGCGGGCAGCGGGCCGGTGGCAGTGGGCAGCGAGCAGGCGAGCGCGGAGTATACTCACGTTACTTCCGCGTATCAGCCTGGAACGCTGCGTCGCCGTCACGTGCCTCTACTGCGCCTCCAATGATTGGAGGCGCAGAAGAGGCACGTGACGGTGACGCAGCGTTCCAGGCTGATACGCGGAAGTAACGTGAGTATACTCCGCGCTCGCCTGCTCGCTGCCCACTGCCACCGGCCCGCTGCCCGCATTTTTGGGGGGAGAAGAGAGGCAGAAGGAGGGGACCCAGGTGAGGGAGGGGGGGATATTTCCCCCTCCTCGCCGCTATCCCTGCTGTCACCCCTCCTCCTAGCGCTGCTCTTCCCCTCCTTAGTCAGGTGTAGGGGGGTCGTGGCGACACCCCCCTGGCTGACTGGTACCCGGTGCGCCCCGCCCCCCTGCGCCCTTAGGTAGGAACGCCACTGTCCAGCGCTGCATAATATTTTCATGCTTCATTAACTAGTATTTTTTATTGTGTTTATAAACACTCCTTATGCAAATATTATATGTTTTAGTGTGTTATGGGCTTAACGGGAGTAAACAGATGATTTTTTTACTGCAGCAGTATACCAAAGACAAGTCGCCAGGTAACAGTGAATAACGTGTCATATATGAACATAAGTGCACCATATACAAGTGGAAAAAAAAAGTGAACAAAAAAGAATGTAATACAAATATATGAAGATAAACCACTTTACCCCCGCCCGTACGAATTTCTCCCTCCCCTTTTCCATCCTTTCACCCCCAGGGACGGAGAAATCCGTACTTTCCTCGCTCCTGCCGCTGCCCGCGCTCCCGCTCGCTCTAGCGCGCACTCCCGCTCGTAAACACGCCGCCCGCCGCTCGCCCAGAGATCAATGAACGAGAAAATCCATTCCCCTTCGTTGATCTAAGCCCCGCAATGATCCGCTGCTTTTCCGCTAAGCAGCACGATCATTATGAAAAAAAAAAAAACCGTACCCAGCCTCCTAGTACTTCCACCGGAAGGACGCTTGGAGGTCGCATTAAACAAAAAGTTACTGTTGCCATCTTGTGGCCAAATAGTAAAACTACACCCTAAAGCATTTTTCACATACAAATTCATTACTTATACACAAAAAATGAACTCATTACCTTCCACACCCCCTATTTTTTTTTTTTGTCATTAAAAAAAATTAAAAAATTTACAATTAAAAAAAAATACATAAATAGTTACCTTAGGGACTGAACTTTTTAAATTTTTATGTCAGGAGGGTACAACACTGTTACTTTATAAACTATGGGCTTGTAATTAGGGATGGACGCAAAACTGAAAAAAATGCACCTTTATTTCCAAATAAAATTATGGCGCCAAACATTGTGATAGGGACATAATTTAAACGGTTTTATAACCGGGACAAATGGGCAAATACATTTCATGGGTTTTAATTACAGTAGCATGCATTATTTAAAAACTATAATGGCCGAAAACTGAAAAATAATGCATTTTTTCCCACATTTTTCCTATTTTCCCATTAAAACATATGTAGAATAAAATAATTCTTGGCATAATGTCCCACCTAAAGAAAGCAATGATAAAGTTATAGACGAATGAATGGAAGGAGCGCTCAAAGGTGAAAATTGCTTTGGTGGTCAAGGGGTAAAACCCCTCAGTGGTGAAGTGGATAAACAAGCAGCAAGCATCACCAAACCTATACATTATATGGTTTATAAAAGACAAAGACAAGACAAATAACATTTATATTGCGCTTTTCTCCTTGCGGACTCAAAGCGCCAGAGCAGAGCAGCAGCCACTAGGGCGCGCTCTATTGGCAGTAGCAGTGTAAGGGAGACTTGCCAAAGGTCTCCTACTGAATTAGTGCTGGCTTACTGAACAGGCAGAGCTGAGATTCGAACCCTGGTCTCCTGTGTCAGAGGCAGAGCCCTTAACCATTACACCATCAGCCAACTGCTGATAACTCATTCACTGGCGGTATTGTTTTCACTAGAAGATATTTTGCACATTGCCAGTTGTAGATATACATAGAGACTTACTGCTACGGAAAAAAATTTTGTCCACTTTCCAGTTTTGCTGTCAAATGGCACCAGTTTTTGCTTTCATGTTGTTTGCTTGGTATGGAAGGTAATGAAATGTCCATCAGTGTGCAGCAATTGTCCTATTATGGTCAGTAACAGGTGGTGGCACCTTCAGATGTGATGACTGCTACAGTCTGCTTCTTATATCTTCTCGCCAGGTCTTGTGTGCTTGTGGGATAATTTGGTCCACTCTTTTCAGCAGAAGTGCTTTATATTAGCAACAGGTTGGTTTTCCAGTAGGAACAAAGCCTTTCATCTTTTGCCTCAGCACCTCAGTCACATTCAGGTCAGGACTACAGTTGCCCATTGACATTATTGCACAATTGCCTGATGCAGTCATTTTAGCCAGTCTGGACAGTGATCTAATATCTGTAAACCAGCAGACAGGTGTTCTATAACTGGTATTGAGAGAAGAATAAATTTAACTTGTTTGAAATCCTTACCTCAGATAAGCAGCCTTACCGCGTGTACAGCCCACTTCCTGCACATGGTCATTCATCCAAGGTGCAGCCATGAGGGATGGATGATTGTGCATACATGTCTGACAACACTACTATAGTCTATAAAGGTTTACAAACTCACTCATTCCATAACAATATTATTTCATTTGTTAATTGTATATTACTCAGATGCTTTTCAGACTGGACTGATGGTGTAACATCCACAGAGCACAGAGGAAATTGGGTGGTGGTTGTTTCAAGGGAAGCTCCAAGGAAAAAAAAAAGAGAATTTGGAAACGAGAACCTATTTGGGTTTTTTCTATTGTTGTCTTGGGCTTCCATATGTGATGTTCTCTCTCACATCCTCTCAAAGTGAGGACATCTACAGGGTGGGCCATTTATATGGATACACCTTAATAAAATGGGAATGGTTGGTGATATTAACTTCCTTTTTGTGGCACATTAGTATGTGAGGGGTGCAACTTTTCAAGATGGGTGGTGACCATGGCGGCCATTTTTAAGTCGGCCATTTTGAATCCAACTTTTGTTTTTTCAATAGGAAGAGGGTCATGTGACACATCAAACTTATTGGAAATTTCACAAGAAAAACAATGGTGTGCTTGGTTTTAATGTAACTTTATTATTTCATGAGTTATTTACAAGTTTCTGACTTATAAAATGTGTTCAATGTGCTGTCTGTCCTTTTATGTATTATATGTGCACCTTAACTTTAGGCAAGTTTTCTAATAAATTGTGTAATTTATGTTACGTACAGTTTTAGAAGTGTGTTCATTTACAATTGAGGTATTGCTGTGCACTGCGTTGCTGCCTGTGAAGGCACTGCATATACAGGTGTATGGGCATGTTCACATCTCCACGATATAACAGACCACATTCTCCAAACGCACCTACTGCAGAGTGTTACCATAGCAATTTTCATGCTTTGCAAATTTTTGTGCTTACTATAACGTGCAGAGAGCATATTGGGTTCTGCCTGCCTTGTAGCGCGGATGTTATGCAATGCGTATAGTGTGAACTTAGCTTTAAAGCCCAGTAGGAGCTAGCAGTTCAGAAAGATTTATTAAAGAGGAACTTTGATGCAAAACTGAACTTCACCCCAATCAGTAGCTGATACTTAGTTTCCCACAAGGTATCTTTTCCTTTTCTGTAATAGATCATCAGGGATGTCTGATATTGTGCTGAAGCGGAAATTATATGGAATTATGCACAAATTGGTTATACAATGTGATCTGATCTTCATCTAAGTCACAACAATAGACAACCACAGTCTGCTTAAACGAATACCACACAAATAATTAAATGTCTCCATGTTTTTATTGAACACACCATGTAAAACTTCACGGTGCAGGTGGAAAAGGTATGTGAACCCTTGGATTTACTAACTGGTTGAACCTCCTTTGGCAGCAATAACTTCAAACAAATGTTTCCTGTAGTTGCAGATCAGATGTGCACAACGGCCAGGAGTATTTTTTGACCATTCCGCTTTACAGAACTGTTTCAGTTCAGCAATATTCTTGGGGTGTCTGGTGTAAATCGCTTTCTTGAGGTCATGCCACAGCATCTCAATCGGTATGAGTTCAGGGCTCTGACTGGGCCACTCCAGAAGGCGTATTTTCTTCTGTTTAAATCATTCAGTTGTTTATTTACTTTTATGCTTTTGGTCGTTGTCTTGTTGCAACATCCATCTTCTGTTGAGCTTCAGCCAGTGGACAGATGGCCTTAAGTTCTCCTGCAAAATGTCTTGATAAACTTGGGACTTCATTTTTCTTTCGATGATAGCAATCCGTCTCGAGGCCCTGACGCAGCGAAGCAGCCCCAAACCATGATTTCCCCACCACCATACTTCACAGTTGGGATGAGGTTTTGATGTTGGTGTGCTGTGCCTTGTTTTCTCCACACATAGTGTTGTGTGTTTCCTCTCAAACAACTCAACTTTGGTTTCACCTGTCCACAGAATATTTTGCCAGTTCTGCTGTGGAACATTCAGGTGCTCTTTTGCAAACTTTAAATGTGCAGCAATATTTTTTTGGACAGCAGTGGCTTCCTCTGTGGTATCCTCTCATGAACTCCATTCTTGTTTAGTGTTTTACGTATCATAGATTCGCTAACAGGGATGTTAGCATATGCCAGAGACTTTTGTAAGTTTTTAGCTGACACTATGATTCTTCTTCACCTCATTGAGCATTCGGCGCTGTGCACTGTGCTCTTGCAGTCATCTTTAGAGGACGGCCACTCCTAGGGAGGGGAGGAGCAGTGGTAAACTTTCTCTATTTATAGACAATTTGTCTTACCGTGGACTGATGAACAGCAAGGCTTTTGGAGATACTTTTATAAATCTTTCCAGCTTCATGTAAGTCAACAATTCTTAATCATAGGTCTTCTGAGAGCTCTTTTGTGCAAGGAATCATTCACATCAGGCAATGCTTCTTGGGAAAAGCAAACCCAAAACTGGTGTGTGTTTTTAATTTAGCTCTTGGAGATGTCATTAGTCTAGGGCAGGGGTGCCCACACTTTTTCGGCTCGCAAGCTACTTTAGAAACCGTCGGGTCCATGAGATCTACTGCCCGTCCTGTACAGTGTAACAAACACCCCATCGCCCCCCCATACAGCAATATGGACAAATAGCTTCAGCACAGACAGTCTTATAGTCCCTTCAAACATAGCAAATAGCCTCAGAATTCTTCTGAAGCTATTTGTCCATATTGCTGTACACTTGTCACGAGCGATGGGCCAGTGCTTGTCAGCGAGAGCAGAGCCGATAGTGTGGCTCACCCCTGTGGCAACAGACACTTCCCCTCCCCTGGCTGGCTGGCTAGCTGCGCGCAGTAAATCTATTACTGTATCTACTGCAGTAATCTATTTCAGTTGTAAGCTACTGCATATCTCACCGTGCCTGCTCTCTTCCATTAGCCTAAGCAGCCTCCATATACTTCCTGCTCCCGCCCCCAGTGGTCACAGCCTTGAGGGGAGGAGATGCTGTCTCCTAATTTGCTGCTCTCCGCTTTAGCCGCGCCTCCCCTTCAGCCACGCCTCTCCCTTTCCTCCCCGATGCTAGTAGCAGCACAATCTGACAGCTGCGGCTGTGCAGCCATGGCTGCAGGGCAGTAAAATTTGACGACGCGGCCGCGATCTACTAAGCAGGCGGTCGCGATCTACCGGTAGATCGCGATCGACCTATTGGGCATCCCTGGTCTAGGGGTTCACATACTTTTTTCACCTGCACTGTGAATGTTTACATGGTGTGTTCAATAAAAACATGGAAACATTTCATTATTTCTGTGGTATTAGTTTAACCACTTCCCGACCGCCCACTACACAGGGGCGGCGGGGAAGTGGAGCCCTGCAGGACGGCCTCACCCACAGAGGCGGCGGTCCATTTAAGGGCATGGGCGGAGCGATCGCGTCATCCGTGACGCGATCCTCCGCCGGCGCCTGTCACCGCTCGCTCGCCGCAACATCCCGCCGGCTATACGGAAGCGCCGGCGGGATGTTAACCCCGCGATCGCCGCATACAAAGTGTATAATACACTTTGTAATGTTTACAAAGTGTATTATACAGGCTGCCTCCTGCCCTGGTGGTCCCAGTGTCCGAGGGACCACCAGGGCAGGCTGCAGCCACCCTAGTCTGCACCAAGCACACTGATTTTCTCCCCCCCCCGCCCCAGATCGCCCACAGCACCCATCAGACCCCCCCCCCTGCCCACCCCCCAGACCCCTGTTTGCACCCAATCACCCCCCTAATCACCCATCAATCACTCCCTGTCACTATCTGTCAACGCTATTTTTTTTTTTATCCCCCCCCCTGCTCCCTGCCCCCTCCTGATCACCCCCCACCCCTCAGATTCTCCCCAGACCCCCCCCCCCAGACCACCCCCCCCTGTTTACTGTATGCATCTATCCCCCTGATCACCTGTCAATCACCTGTCAATCACCTGTCAATCACCCGTCAATCACCCCCTGTCACTGCCACCCATCAATCAGCCCCTAACCTGCCCCTTGCGGGCAATCTGATCACCCCCCCACACCAATAGATCGCCCACAGATCCGACATCAGATCACCTCCCAAATCCATTGTTTACATCTATTCTCTCCTCTAAACACCCACTAATTACCCATCAATCACCCATCAATCACCCCCTATCACCACTTGTCACTTTTACCTATCAGATCAGACCCTAATCTGCCCCTTGCGGGCACCCAATCACCCGCCCACACGCTCAGATTGCCCTCTGACCCCCCCTTATCAATTCACCAGTGCATTAATTACATCTGTTCTTCCCTGTAATAACCCACTGATCACCTGTCAATCACCTGCCAATCACCTATCACCCATCAATCACCCCCTGTCACTGCCACCCATCAATCAGCCCCTAACCTGCCCCTTGCGGGCAATCTGATCACCCACCCACACCATTAGATCGCCCGCAAACCCGCCGTCAGATTACCTCCCAAATGTATCGTTTACATCTGTTATCTTCTCTAAACACCCACTAATTACCCATCAATCACCCCCTATCACCACCTGTCACTGTTACCTATCAGATCAGACCCTAATCTGCCCCTTGCGGGCACCCAATCACCCGCCCACACGCTCAGATTGCCCTCAGACCCCCCCCCCCCCCTTATCAATTCGCCAGTGCATTAATTACATCTGTCCTTCCCTGTAATAACCCACTGATCACCTGTCAATCACCTGCCAATCACCTATCACCCATCAATCACCCCCTGTCACTGCCACCCAACAATCAGCCCCTAACCTGCCCCTTGCGGGCAATCTGATCACCCACCCACACCAATAGATCGCCCGCAGATCCGACATCAGATCACCACCCAAGCGCAGTGTTTCCATCTATTCTCTCCTCTAAACACCCACTAATTACCCATCAATCACCCATCAATCACTCCCTATCACCACCTGTCACTGTTACCTATCAGATCAGACCCTAATCTGCCCCTTGCGGGCACCCAATCGACCGCCTACACGCTCAGATTGCCCTCAGACCCCCCCTTATCAATTCGCCAGTGCAATATTTACATCTGTTCTCCCCTGTAATAACCCACTGATTACCTGTCAATCACCTATCAATCACCCATCAATCACCCCCTGTCACTGCCACCCATCAATCACCCCCTGTCACTGCCACCCATCAATCACCCGCTGTCACTGCCACCCATCAATCAGCCCCTAACCTGCCCCTTGCGGGCAAACTGATCACCCACCCACACCAATAGATCGCCCGCAGATCCGACATCAGATCACCACCCAAGCGCAGTGTTTCCATCTATTCTCTACCCTAAACACCCACTAATTACCCATCAATCACCCCCTGTCACTGCTACCTATCAGATTAGACCCCTATCTGCCCCTAGGGCACTCAATCACCCGCCCACACCCTCAGAATGCCCTCAGACCCCAGCCCTGATCACCTCGCCAGTGCATTGCTTGCATCCATTCCCCCCTCTAATCACACCTTGAGACACCCATCAATCACCTCCTGTCACCCCCTAGCACACCTACCCATCAGATCAGGCCCCAATTTGCCCCGTGTGGGCTCCTGATCACTCGGCCAAACCCTCAGACCCCCTTCCGATCACCTCCCCAGTGCATGGATTTCATCTATTTTCCCCTCTAACCACCCCCTGAGACACCCATCAATCACCTCCTGTCACCCCCCTAGCACTCCTATCCATCAGATCAGGCCCAATACAACCTGTCATCTAAAAGCCCACCCTGCTTATGACCGGTTCCACAAAATTCGCCCCCTCATAGACCACCTGTCATCAAAATTTGCAGATGCTTATACCCCTGAACAGTCATTTTGAGACATTTGGTTTCCAGACTACTCACGGTTTTGGGCCTGTAAAATGCCAGGGCGGTATAGGAACCCCACAAGTGACCCCATTTTAGAAAAAAAAGACACCCCAAGGTATTATGTTAGGTGTATGACGAGTTCATAGAAGATTTAATTTTTTGTCAAAAGTTAGCGGAAATTAATTTTTATTAGTTTTTTTTCACAAAGTGTCATTTTTCACTAACTTGTGACAAAAAATAAAATCTTCTATGAACTTGCCATACACCTAACGGAATACCTTGGGGTGTCTTCTTTCTAAAATGGGGTCACTTGTGGGGTTCCTATACTGCCCTGGCATTTTAGGGGCCCTAAACCGCGAGGAGTAGTCTAGAAAACAAATGCTTCAAAATGACCTGTGAATAGGACGTTGGGCCCCTTAGCGCACCTAGGCTGCAAAAAAGTGTCACACATGTGGTACCGCCGTACTCAGGAAAAGTAGTATAATGTGTTTTGGGGTGTATTTTTACACATACCCATGCTGGGTGGGAGAAATTTCTATGTAAATGGACAATTGTGTGTAAAAAAATCAAACAATTGTCATTTACAGAGATATTTCTCCCACTTAGCATGGGTATGTGTAAAAATACACCCCAAAACGCATTATACTACTTCTCCTGAGTACAGCGGTACCACATGTGTGGCACTTTTTTACACCCCAAGTACGCTAAGGGGCCCAAAGTCCAATGAGTACCTTTAGGATTTCACAGGTCATTTTGCGACATTTGGTTTCAAGACTACTCCTCACGGTTTAGGGCCCCTAAAATGCCAGGGCAGTATAGGAACCCCACAAATGACCCCATTCTAGAAAGAAGACACCCAAAGGTATTCCGTACGGAGTATGGTGAGTTCATAGAAGATTTTATTTTTTGTCACAAGTTAGCGGAAAATGACACTTTGTGAAAAAAAACTATTAAAATCAATTTCCGCTAACTTGTGACAAAAAAATAAAAACTTCTATGAACTCACCATACTCCTAACGGAATACCTTGGGGTGTCTTCTTTCTAAAATGGGGTCATTAGTGGGGTTCCTATACTGCCCTGGCATTTTAGGGGCCCTAAACCGTGAGGAGTAGTCTTGAAACAAAAATGACCTGTGAAATCCTAAAGGTACTCATTGGACTTTGGGCCCCTTAGCGTACTTAGGGTGTAAAAAAGTGCCACACATGTGGTACCGCCGTACTCAGGAGAAGTAGTATAATGCGTTTTGGGGTGTATTTTTACACATACCCATGCTAAGTGGGAGAAATATCTCTGTAAATGACAATTGTTTGATTTTTTTACACACAATTGTCCATTTACATAGAAATTTCTCCCACCCAGCATGGGTATGTGTAAAAATACACCCCAAAACACATTGTACTACTTCTCCCGAGTATGGCGATACCACATGTGTGGCACTTTTTTGCACCCTAAGTGCGCTAAAGGGCCCAAAGTCCAATGAGTACCTTTAGGATTTCACAGGTCATTTTGAGAAATTTCGTTTCAAGACTACTCCTCACGGTTTAGGGCCCCTAAAATGCCAGGGCAGTATAGGAACCCCACAAATGACCCCATTTTAGAAAGAAGACACCCCAAGGTATTCCGTTAGGAGTATGGTGAGTTCATAGAAGATTTTATTTTTTGTCAAAAGTTAGCGGAAATTGATTTTAATTGTGTTTTTTCACAAAGTGTCATTTTCCGCTAACTTGTGACAAAAAATAAAATCTTCTATGAACTCGCCATACTACTAACGGAATACCTTGGGGTGTCTTCTTTCTAAAATGGGGTCATTTGTGGGGTTCCTATACTGCCCTGGCATTTTAGGGGCCCTAAACCGTGAGGAGTAGTCTTGAAACGAAATTTCTCAAAATGACCTGTGAAATCCTAAAGGTACTCATTGGACTTTGGGCCCTTTAGCGCAGTTAGGGTGCAAAAAAGTGCCACACATGTGGTATCGCCGTACTCAGGAGAAGTAGTATAATGTGTTTTGTGGTGTATTTTTACACATACCCATGCTGAGTGGGAGAAATATCTCTGTAAATGGACAATTGTGTGTAAAAAAAATTAACAAATTGTCATTTACAGAGATATTTCTCCCACCCAGCATGGGTATGTGTAAAAATACACCTCAAAACACATTATACTACTTCTCCTGAGTACGGCAATACCACATGTGTGGCACTTTTTTGCAGCCTAACTGCGCTAAGGGGTCCAAAGTCCAATGAGCACCTTTAGGCTTTACAGGGGTGCTTACAATTTAGCACCCCCCAAAATGTCAGGACAGTAAACACACCCCACAAATGATCCCATTTTGGAAAGTAGACCCTTCAAGGTATTCAGAGAGGGGCATGGTGAGTCCGTGGCAGATTTCATTTTTTTTTGTCGCAAGTTAGAAGAAATGGAAACTTTTTTTTTTTTTTTTCTTTCCTCACAAAGTGTCATTTTCCGCTTACTTGTGACAAAAAATAATATCTTCTATGAACTCACTATGCCTCTCAGTGAATACTTTGGGATGTCTTCTTTCCAAAATGGGGTCATTTGGGGGGTACTTATACTATCCTGGAATTCTAGCCCCTCATGAAACATGACAGGGGGTCAGAAAAGTCAGAGATGCTTGAAAATGGGAAAATTCACTTTTGGCACCATAGTTTGTAAACGCTATAACTTTTACCCAAACCAATAAATATACACTGAATGGGTTTTTTTTTATCAAAAACATGTTTGTCCACATTTTTCGCGCTGCATGTATACAGAAATTTTACTTTATTTGAAAAATGTCAGCACAGAAAGTTAAAAAAATCATTTTTTTGCCAAAATTCATGTCTTTTTTGATGAATATAATAAAAAGTAAAAATCGCAGGAGCAATCAAATAGCATCAAAAGAAAGCTTTATTAGTGACAAGAAAAGGAGCCAAAATTCATTTAGGTGGTAGGTTGTATGAGCGAGCAATAAACCGTGAAAGCTGCAGTGGTCTGAATGGAAAAAAAGTGGCCGGTCCTTAAGGGGTAGAAAGCCCTAGGTCCTCAAGTGGTTAAGCAGACTGTGATTGTCTATTGTTGTGACTTAGATGAAGATCATATCACATTTTACCACCAATTTGTGCAGAAATCCATACATTTCTAAAGGGTTCACATACTTTTTATTGCTACTGTATATTCTTTATAGTAAACGCTGATGTAGTAAGAGTTTGGATATAGTAAACTATATGTTCAGGTCCCAGCTGAGCACCATTATAAGGTGATGGGAGTAACATCTGGTATAGTAAACCCAGACATAATAGAACTTCTGTTATAGTAAACCTGTTTGTTTGTTTTTTGGCCCCTGCGGTATTGTGTAACCGGCTGTAGTGGAAAGTGGTTGAGCACATGCATTACAGGGAGTGCAGAATTATTAGGCAAATGAGTATTTTGACCACATCATCCTCTTTATGCATGTTGTCTTACTCCAAGCTGTATAGGCTCGAAAGCCTACTACCAATTAAGCATATTAGGTGATGTGCATCTCTGTAATGAGAAGGGGTGTGGTCTAATGACATCAACACCCTATATCAGGTGTGCATAATTATTAGGCAACTTCCTTTCCTTTGGCAAAATGGGTCAAAAGAAGAACTTGACAGGCTCAGAAAAGTCAAAAATAGTGAGATATCTTACAGAGGGATGCAGCACTCTTAAAATTGCAAAGCTTCTGAAGCGTGATCATCGAACAATCAAGCGTTTCATTCAAAATAGTCAACAGGGTCGCAAGAAGCGTGTGGAAAAACCGCAAGGCACAAAATAACTGCCCATGAACTGAGAAAAGTCAAGCGTGCAGCTGCCAAGATGCCACCAGTTTGGCCATATTTCAGAGCTGCAACATCACTGGAGTGCCCAAAAGCACAAGGTGTGCAATACTCAGAGACATGGCCAAGGTAAGAAAGGCTGAAAGACGACCACCACTGAACAAGACACACAAGCTGAAACGTCAACACTGGGCCAAGAAATATCTAAAGACTGATTTTTCTAAGGTTTTATGGACTGATGAAATGAGTGAGTCTTGATGGGCCAGATGGATGGGCCCGTGGCTGGGTTGGTAAAGGGCAGAGAGCTCCAGTCCGACTCAGACGCCAGCAAGGTGGCGGTGGAGTACTGGTTTGGGCTGGTATCATCAAAGATGAGCTTGTGGGGCCTTTTCGGGTTGAGGATGGAGTCAAGCTCAACTCCCAGTCCTACAGCCAGTTTCTGGAAGACACCTTCTTCAAGCAGTGGTACAAGAAGAAGTCTGCATCCTTCAAGAAAAACATGATTTTCATGCAGGACAATGCTCCATCACACGCGTCCAAGTACTCCACAGCGTGGCTGGCAAGAAAGGGTATAAAAGAAGAAAAACTAATGACATGGCCTCCTTGTTCACCTGATCTGAACCCCATTGAGAACCTGTGGTCCATCATAAAATGCGAGATTTACAAGTAGGGGAAAACAGTACACCTCTCTGAACAGTGTCTGGGAGGCTGTGGTTGCTGCTGCATGCAATGTTGATGGTGAACAGATCAAAACACTGACAGAATCCATGGATGGCAGGCTTTTGAGTGTCCTTGCAAAGAAAGATGGCTATATAGGTCACTGATTTGTTTTTGTTTTGTTTTTGAATGTCAGAAATGTATATTTGTGAATGTTGAGATGTTATATTGGTTTCACTGGTAAAAATAAATAATTGAAATGGGTATATATTTGTTTTTTGTTAAGTTGCCTAATAATTATGCACAGTAATAGTCACCTGCACACACAGATATCCCCCTAAAATAGCTAAAACTAAAAACTACTTTCAAAAATATTCAGCTTTGATATTAATGAGTTTTTTGGGTTCATTGAGAACATGGTGGTTGTTCAATAATAAAATTCCTCAAAAATACAACTTGCCTAATAATTCTGCACTCCCTGTATACCTCATTAGCAGACTCGTGAGTCATGGGCGGGCTGGCAGCCACTTGTAGCCTGCTCGCTATCTGCACACTACTCTGGGCCTGCGTGGATTACCAGCGCCAGCCGATGATACCGATGCTTCCTGTGTAAGCTGCTGACTGATTACTGAGGAAATTGCCTGCCATCTGTGACATGCTTGTGCACGGCTGTAACGCTACAGTATCATCCTGACTGCATAGAAATGTGGACAGAGGAGAACACTATGCATACTGTACCTGTATTAACTGGTGAGACATATGCTTCCTGTGCAAACTGTTGCATGATTATTGCATGCAAATCCCTGCATATTGAGCACTGTGCATGTTGATCTAGCTTACATTGGCCTCAATTCACTAAGATCATGCTGGAGATAATAAGGCAAGAGAAAACTTACCTTCACACTGTGAGAGTTGTCTTATCTCTTCATTCCTTACGTTACCTCTTCTGTAGTTCATTTACCTCCTCTGTAGTTAAGTTACCTCCTCTGTAGTTATTTTCACACGCAGTTAATGAACAGCCTGTCTTTAACTCTGGAGTTATTTTAAGGATTAACGAGTTAACTTAAAGACAGAAGAGTTAACTTTAGGTTTGCCTGAGGTAAAATGTTTCCTGAATATTACATGCCTTATCACCATGGTTACAACTCTAGAAGAGTTATTAAAGACAGGAGATAAGCTTAGTGAATTGAGGCCATTGTCTGTTGCTGAAGCAATGTAAGGAAAAAAAATGACTTCCAATTATTGACTGCATTAAGATACAGTACTATAGTATGCTTTATGTGCCTGAGTATGACAATATCTGATATAGTAATTTACTATTCCTAATACTATTTCCCACTATTCCTTTAGATTGTAAGCTTGCAAGGGCAGGGCTCTCATTGTTACACATTTTATTGATGTTACTTTTGTCAGTTTATGTTTTTCTTACTTTGCACAGCTCCACAGAATATGTTGGTACTTTCTAAATCAATAATAATAACTTTTGCCTCGTTTGTTTTCTCTCTCTCTCACTCACATACATACATACATACTGTACATACATACACATATATATATATATATACATATATATATATACAGGCTTTTTATGACACGGCTCATATTACTGCAATTCACCAATCTCCAGACTGTAAATTAGCAAGGAACCTCGCCCCAGTATTTCCTGTTTCTGTCTATTTTATCAAATAAACATGGTGAACTGGTGATGTTTTCAAACCACACATCAATTGTGTTTGTATTTATGTTGCTGGATTTCCTGATTGTGCAGTTTGTTGAAGTGCTCATGTATCTATGCTTTCCACTATTGTCTATTTTGTACTATGTATAGCGGAATGGACGATGTTGGTGTTATTTAAATAAAAATAACAACAATAATAATAGTTTGTGTTCCCGAAGAGCATCTCTGAATTTGTGCAATATGAATGGGGCCTTACTGCCCCTAGAGGTGGACTGTGCAAGTGCATCTTTTGTTTAGGTACAGGATGAAGATTAGTAAAAGTTTCCTTCAGTTGACAGTCAGTGAGACCATGGACACTTTGTTGAAGAATGGGCATGTACTCCTGCCACCATAGATTGGCAGTGCAGTTGGTGAGACTATTTATCACGGTGGTCATGGGCAGCACAGTGGCATAGTAGTTAACACTCTTGCCTTGCAGTGTTTGGTCTGAATCCTAGCCAGGTCTGCATGGACTTTGTATGTTCTCCCCATGTCTGAGTGGGTTTCCACCTACATCCCCCCAAAAATACTGATAAGTTAATTGGCTTCCTCTACATACACTACACGATACATGCATAGACATATGGAGGTTGATTCACTAAACAGTGCTATTTCATAACACTTGTGCTATTTCATAACGCGTGTGCTACAGTGGTTTGCAAAAGTAATCGGCCCCCTTGAAGTTTTCCACATTTTGTCATATTACTGCCACAAACATGAATAAAAAAATTCCACAAAGCTGGCACCACCGAATTAAGTAAAAAAGCTCTTTATTCAAACGTCATTAAAATGACATTTAGTCAGTAATCAAAAATGTAGCAATGGCACTTTTTGTGAATTGTGCCACAAACATGAATCAATTTTATTGGAATTCCACGTGAAAGACCAATACAAAGTGGTGTACACGCAAAAAGTGGAACGAAAATCATACGATTCTAAACATTTAAAAACAAACAAACTGCAAAGTGGGGTATGTGTAATTATTCAGCCCCCTCAGTCAATACTTTGTAGAACCACCTTTTGCTGCAATTACAGCTGCCAGTCTTTTAGGGTATGTCTCTACCAGCTTTGCACATCTAGAGACTGAAATCCTTGCCCATTCTTCTTTGAAAAACAGCTCCAGCTCAGTCAGGTTTGTGAACAGCAGTTTTCAGATCTTGCCACAGATTCTCAACTGGATTTAGATCTTTACTTTGACTGGGCCATTCTAACATGGATATGTTTTGTTTTAAACCATTCCATTGTTGCCCTGGCTTTATGTTTAGGGTCGTTGTCCTACTGGAAGGTGAACCTCCACCCCAGTCTCCAGTCTTTTGCAGACTCCAAGAGGTTTTCTTCCAAGATTGCCCTGTATTTGGCTCCATCCATCTTCCCATCAACTCTGACCAGCTTCCCTGTCCCTGCTGAAGAGAAGCACCCCCAGAGCATGATGCTGCCACCACCATATTTGACAGTGGGGATGGTGTGTTCAGAGTGATGTGCAGTGTTAGTTTTTCGCCACACATAGCATTTTGCATTTTGGCCAAAAAGTTCCATTTTGGTCTCATCTGACCAGAGCACCTTCTTCTACGTGTTTGCTGTGTCCCCCACATGGCTTGTGGCAAACTGCAAACGGGACTTCTTATGCTTTTCTGTTAACAATGGCTTTCTTCTTGCCACTGTTCCATAAAGGCCAACTTTGTGCAGTGCACGACTAATCGTTGTCCAATTGACAGATTCCCCCACCTGAGCTGTAGATCTCTGCAGCTCGTCCAGACTCCACAGTCACCATGGGCCTCTTGACTGCATTTCTGATCAGCGCTCTCCTTGCCTGTGAGTTTAGGTAGACGGCCTTGTCTTGGTAGGTTTACAGTTGTGCCATACTCCTTTCATTTCTGAATGATCGCTTGAACAGTGCTCCGTAGGATGTTCAAGGTTTTGGAAATCTTTTTGTAGCCTAAGCCTGCTTTAAATTTCTCAATAACTTTATCCCTGACCTGTCTGGTGTGTTCTTTGGACTTCAGGGTGTTGTTGCTCCCAAGATTCTCTTAGGGCCCATTCACACTTGAGCGTTTTGCCGGCGATTTCAGCAAAACACTTAAACGCTAGCGCTTTTCAAAGCGCTAGGGTAATAATTCTATGGGCCCGTTCTCATTTGGGCGATTTGCGCTAATCGCCACAAATCACTCAAAACTGCTAAACGCAAGCGCGTAGCCTGCACCATTTTCAGGCGATTTCCCGGTGATCGCGTTTTAGTGCTATAGAAGCACAAACCGCGATCGCTAAAAAATCGCCAGGTGTGAATGGTGCTTTTTTGGCGTTAGTCGCCAAAAAACGCCAGAGCAAAACGCCAGAGTTTTGCGATCAGCAAGTGTGAATGGGCCTTTAGACAACCTCTGATGCCGTCACAGAGCAGCTGTATTTGCACATGTGTGTAATCTAATGTCAGTACACTCTATTTAGTCATTAGCAGTCATCAGGCAATGTCTATGGGCAACTGACTGCACTCAGACCAAAGGAGGCTGAATAATTACACACACCCCACTTTGCAGTTATTTATTTGTAAAAAAATGTTTGGAATCATGTATGATTTTCGTTCCACTTCTCACGTGTACACCACTTTGTATTGGTCATTCTAATAAAATTGATTCATATTTGTGGCAGTAATATGACAAAATGTGGAAAACTTCAAGGGGGCGAATACTTTTGCAAACCACTGTATTTCATAACGCTCGTACGTTCGTTTGGTGGTGACATCATAAAGGGTGTTATGAAAGTGCGCGCATAATTCATTACACCGGTAATTAATTATGCATATAATCAATTGTGCACAGTGTGTAATTAAATTCCCTTTTGTTTCTAATGTAATTATTAAGTGTTTGTGTATATTCTGCTATTTTGCCATTGTTATTTTGCTTTGTTTGCAATGGAGCAGGAGCAGAGAGGCCAGCAACTGAGGCACAGCCTCCGCACCAACCCAAATTAATTAGGGCTCGTTTCCACTATAGTGAATCTGCATGCAGGCACCGCATGCGGATTTGCATAGGCAATACAAGTGGATGGGATTGTTTCCACTTGTGCGTCGTGCGGGTGCGTTTTGGTGTGCGGGGGAAATCTGCACGGCAGACCCGTCAGATTTCGCGTGCGGCTGGAATGCGGGCGAATCGCCCGCAATGCTTTTAATAGGGAAATCGCATGCGGCTTTGTCATGCGGTTTTCCCCGCGATTTCGCATATAATACTGCCATTATTCTAATGGTATGGAAAATTTACTCAGGCAGTGACATGGTTAAATTCACCTGCTCCTTAGCCATGCGAAATCGCGGGGAAAACCGCATGCAGAAACGCCTCTGCATGCAATTTCGTCCGCGGTGGAATCCAGGCAATTCCGCACTGCAACAGTGGAAACGAGCCCTCACACCATCACAATTCACACTTTCCATTCATAACACAAACATTTCACAGCACACACCACAAGTCGCACTACACAGCACAGGTTACATTACCCACAGGGATTTAATAAAAAACAAAACATGGGTGCTTGACATTGTACATATGAGGAACACAATTTAATAACTAATTTCAAAAACAAACAGAAAAAATTAAGGGACACATACAAACAAATTGCACTTACTTGCCCAGTCCCAAACTATTCTGGTGCTGATGAGCAAAGCATTTATAGGTCAAAAACAGCTGACAAATGTTAAAGGACAACTGTAGCAAGAATGATATGGAGGCTGCCATATTTAGTTCCTTTTAAACAATACCAGTTGCCTGGCTGTCCTGCTGATCTATTTGTCTGCAGTAGTGTTTGAATCACACCAGAAACAAGCATGCATCTAATCTTGTCAGATCTGACATTAATGTCAGAAATACCTGATCTGCTACAGGGCTGTTCAGGGTCTTTAGCTGAGGCCCCATTCACACTAGATCGTTTTGCTGTGATTTCGGCAAAACGCTGAAACGCTAGCGCTTTTTAAAAGCGCTATCGTAATGAAGCCTTATGGGCCCGTTCTTACTTGGGCTATTTGCGCTAATCACCCAAAAATGGGCAAAAACGTGAAACGCAAACGCGTCACCTGCACCATTTTCAGCCGATTTCCCGGCGATCGTGTGTCAGTGCTATACAAGAGCTAAACACGATCGAGGCAAAATCGCCGCACTGTTCAGTGATTTTTCCGCGTGAAATCGTGGAAAAATCACTCCTGCAAAACGCCAGAAAAAATCTCCGGCGTTTTGCGTTTAAGTGTGAATGGGGCCTAAAAGTATTAGAGGCAGAGGATCAGCAGGATAGCCAGGCAACTGGTTTTGATGCATTTTTGAAAATAATGCAACAAAACCTGCGTTTTGAAAAACGCAACGCGGAAAAAACGCATATGCATTATTTTAATGTGTTTTTTTAGCAGGTCATAGACTTTCATTAGCGGCAAAAAACGCAACGTTTTCCGCAATGCATACATTTCTGCCATGTGTGCTCCGAGCTTTAACTGGTTCCCCGCCGCCGTACAGTATATCTACGCTCCTTTGGACTTCACTTCCCCGCCCGGAGCGTAGATATACGCACCCCCCGCCGCTACCGCCGCTACCGCCGATGTCCGCTCTCCCGCTCGCACTCCCGCGATCGTGCACGCCGCTGCCCGCTCGCCCGGAGATCAATGAACGGGAAAATACATTCCCGTTCGTTGATCTCTGCCCCCGCAATGATCTGCTGCTTTCGCTAAGCAGCTCGATCATTGTAAAAAAAAAAAAAAAATACCAGCCTCTTTGTACTTCCTCCAAGCTTCCGGAAGGAAGCTTGGAGGTCGCATTAAACTGTTGCCATCTTGTGGCCAAATAGTAAACTACACCCTAAACTATTTTTCACACACACATACATTACTTATACAAAAAAAATTAACTCATTACCTCCCACACTCCCCATTTTTTTTTTTTTTGTAATTAAAAAAAAAATAAAAAATGTACAATTAAAAAAAATACATAAATAGTTACCTTAGGGACTGAACTTTTTAAATATTTATATCAGGAGGGTACAACACTGTTACTTTATAAACTATGGGCTTGTAATTAGGGATGGACGCAAAACTGAAAAAAATGCACCTTTATTTCCAAATAAAATATTGGCGCCAAACATTGTGATAGGGACATAATTTAAATGGTTTTATAACCGGGACAAAAGGGCAAATACATTTCATGGGTTTTAATTACAGTAGCATGCATTATTTAAAAACTATAATGGCCGAAAACTGAAAAATAATGTTTTTTTTCCCATATGTTTTCCTATTTTCCCATTAAAACAGATTTAGAATAAAATTATTCTTGGCATAATGTCCCACCTAAAGAAAGCCTAATTGGTGGCGAAAAAAACAAGATATAGTTAATTTCATTGCGATAAGTAATGATAAAGTTATAGGCGAATGAATGTAAGGAGCGCTGAAAGGAGAAAATTGCTCGGATGCTGAAGGGGTAAAACCCCTCAGTTGGGAAGTGGTTAAGGAGTACCAACTAATCAAAATGCTTGCATAATCGTCGTAGTGCGCTGTAAACGTGGAAAGTATATTTGCAGAGTGCGCTGTGCATTTATAAAGCGTACTGTGTATCCCCGACGCGCACTATGGAGTTATACCGCGTGATGTCACTACCAAACGTACATGCGTTATGAAATAGCACTGTTTAGTGAATCAACCCCATGTATATATAGAGATGTATAGTGCTGTGGAAGGTGTCAGCGCTATATAAATATTCAATAATAATAATCACGTTAAATGTGAGATGTGACTTCCACTCTTGCATTGCAATGCTAATGCTAAAGTTCCTGGTTCAGATCCCAGGCATGGAATTTTGTACTGTGGTCTGCGCTAGGCACTGTGATTTTATACCGCACCACAAAACAGGTTTGTAGATTGGTTTTAACACCAAAGTGACTTTGATAGGCTCTAGCAATGGGCAGTGAGATGTAAATTATTTTGAGTTGATGCTAATTTTATGTTTATTTTATTTATGTAAATTGATGCAGCTTGAAACTTGACCAGTGCATAACATATTTTACACCAACTTTGTTTGCATCTCCTTGACCATTAGACTGGGACTAGCGTTGGTGTTCAAATTTGACATAGTGAATTCAAACATCCGAATACTCCCAACAAATGCTGTTCAGCACCCCAACAAGCTGATAGGGTCAGGAGGAGTGCACTGTCTTATTTGTCTGCTTTCCACGTGACTCCGATATATCCTCCTACCAGTTCTGTGTCCCCAAGTTCCTGTGCCACGGACGTCTAAAAGACATTTAGAACAAAGTTTTGGCTCAGTGCCAAACTTTTACTTTATGTGAAATATGTAAATAATTCTAAGATGATGCAGAATCATGCATATGTTACAGCAAATCTATGCAGCTTCAAAATGGACCAATCACATGCTTTCACTGCAAGATTTGATTAGTCTATTTTTCCATTTTACAATAGATTTTCAAAATTAGCATAATTCTGTAATATAATTAGCATCATTCTTAATCATTTCAAATGTATTAGCATCACAGTAACAATCCCTACTGACTAATGTGGACATAGGGCAAGACATTTAATAAACACAATTCAAACATAGAGGGCACTGGCATGTATAGCTGGTAATATGTAGGTGGTCATTAACACTACAATCCCACGGCTGATTGTTTCTGATCACTATGGTAAGCATTTGGAGACAATCAGTCATGCCCACTAACGGCCAAAACCCTGCTAGCTAATTTCATTAGAATTGTACAACAGGAGAAAATGGCAGCACTTTCAAATACAGGCTGCACCCAAGTTGACTAGCTGCATAGATGTGCAGAGCCCAAAACACATACAGATTACACAACTTGCATTCACAACAGATGCAGCATATGGTGGACTTTTGCCTCCAAAACAGATTCTTCAGTACTAGACAAAGTAGAGGGTAAACAGTCACCCTGCAACGAAAAAACACAGTGACACCGGGAGCCCAAATGGTGCAGTATGTCACAAATGATAGAAGAAACAAAAAAATATGAACAGAGGGTACTCACAAAGATAGGTTTCAAAGGGGCAACCAACCACTGCAGGCAGGTAGAGATCAACACACCCGAATCCACTCGGGGGTCCAGGCTAGCCGGAGATGGTCGCACTTTTTGAGAAAAAGGCCCTAGGGGCCCGTAAACAGGATCCAAAGGTATCCCCTACCCTGAGCCGGGGCGGGATATACAATGCAGAACAGGATAAAAAGGCGTCCAGAGAATGATAAAATGAATTAAAAACAATAAAATAAATAAAGTTTGAGGTGGCTTACCTCAATGGAGACAAATTCATATAAAATATATATATGAATTTGTCTCCATTGAGGGGGACTGCACACCTCTGTTGGTTTTATCGCAGTTGCAGCCCGATTAGGAGTGCTGCCAATTTTTTGTTGTTAATTCGATCTGAATAATACACCTTATCTGGTTTTTGGATCAATCGTATCAATCTTATTGTATTGGTTAGCGGGTTATTGGCCGTTAGTTGGCACAATGGATTGTTTCAGAGCAATTACCGTGGTGTTGGGAAAATATCGATCGACCACAGGATTGTATCGTTAAGGGCCACCGGGTTAGCATCCAGAGTGCAGTCCCAATTTGATGTAAAAATTACATTTACTTTGAAGTCCTGACTTTTTTTGGATAAGATAAAATTTCACATATTTCTATACAAGATACATGATTCAATGTTATAAATAAGCTTGTAGTTGCTCACTAATCTGCTTGTTTCATTACAGGAATACAATGCTTACGGCTGGTGGGTTGGCGAGATGGATGGCGAGGTCGGTATTGTTCCCAGGGATTATCTGCAACTAGCATATGAAATGGCAGGATTCTGAATATACATATCTTCAAAAAGACAATGGTTGTTTAATCTTACATCATGGCATCAGTCATCCATGAGGTGAAACATCTGTAAAATAAACATTGTTTTGTATGAGTATCTGTGAGCGGTGTCAATAATTTTTGGGAACATCTTGGTAGATCTACTGGTGACCACTAGATGGCAAACTATGTATGTCTCAAAACCTTTGTTATAGCAGCAATCTGTGTCAATGGCAAATGTCTGAAGATACAGAGCTACATCCACTTCACAGCTGTCACTCAGGGAGGAATACACACTATTTTGGTTAATAAGTTACCTTTTTGTAAAAACACTCAAAAAATGTAATTGAATGTAAATGTAAGTAAAGCAGCTCAGATAACAAAAAAAGATGACAGCAACATCTGCTGCTTAGGGTGCAGTTAACTGTACTGACTATTGCCTAGACAACAAGCAGTGGATCTGAGATTATTATCCGATAGGCATTGCATTGGGTACCAGAGGGAAGACTACAATATGTGAGTATGGGTTAGAAGATGAGGTAGGAGCAGTTTAGCTGTAGACTTACTTGACACACATGGTGTTACAACCGCTCCAATTCGGCTGCATTTTTCCTTGCTCCGAATTGCACTGGCGGGCGACACACAGGAGACTGAACTGCTGGGCAAGGGAGCAGTCCAGCATCTGTCTGAAAGGGGCCTTACAGGGTTGAGGTTAAATATCAGGAATTGGTTAATGTTCAAGCAAACCTTGACTGGTAAGCAAACTTTATTATTGCTCTTGGTTTGATACATACCTAGAGGCACAGCTCTGGATACCAAAGAGCCTTTCCAGTCCTTGCTCCGTCTCATAATTTGTGGCGTGCTACGTTAAAGTTATTTGTCCTGCTAGGTCTGCAGAACGCCTTCGGTAGCTTTCGGAACTACCGTATTTTCCGGACCATAAGACGCACTATTCTCCCCCCAAAGTGGGAGAAACCATATTCTTCTTTCAGATGGTGGGCAATCATGTGGGGGAGCGGTCAATCATGGCCGAAGCAGCGGGCAGACGGCTGTGTGTGCATTCCACTAAGTCTCCTCCGCCAGAGGGCTGACGTGCTCTTCCTGAAATGTGCTGAGATCAGGGAGTGCAGTGGTCCCACCCTCAAGACCATCGGCCCCCACTGGGAGAGACAGTGAGCGATCCCTCTGGTGCGTTGGACGGCATAGGTCTGCATGTCTGACCATGACTGACAGCTACTCAAAATGGGCAAATTTCAGGAAGAGGAGCCAGCCCTCTGGCGGAGGAGACTTAGTGGAACACACACACACACAGCCGACGCTGTACCTGGAAGAAGAGTGACGGCAGGGTTCAGCATGTCTGGCCGCTGCAGCGGCCATGATTGACAGCGCCCCCACATTATTGGCTGGCATCTAAAAGGAAGAATATGGAAGCGGAGGCCACGTGGAGATTACCATTAAAGTGAGTGACCCCCTAGCACATTAGTGTGGTGGGTGGCGACCTGATTGGCCGGCAAGCATCTGAAGGGGGCCATGGGAGATGCAGGCCCCAGGACAGGACATCCACAAGACACACAGAGGGGGACAAAGGACGAACATAGAAAGGACAATTGTTGTCTTGACCTTAAATATTACCACAAAGAACAATGAGATTTCAATCAGATTAACACTATGATCCAATCAAACTGAATGCAGTACAAAATGACATTTTCTGACAGGTTAAAAGGTAGCCATACATCAGGCGACTTGGTCGGCCGATTGACCATCCAATTCGATAATTATAATTGAATGAAAATCGGTGCCACCAAGTGCATTCCCGACCGACAATGCGACCAGTTTTGGAACAAAAATTGGTTGCATTCTCTATCACGCATGCTGCAAGATGTTGCTCGATCGGGTGCACGGCAGCAATAGCGTGCAATTTCCTGACATCAGCGAACGCGACTAAACCCCCAACGCTCTCCCCCTTAAAGTAAATGGTACCCCGTGTAAAGTGTATACATTACCTGTCCGCGGCCTCTGCTTGTACCTCCGCTGCTCCGGGCACATTCCCCTCTCCATACACTCACTCCCCACGTGGTTCCTAGTAAGGGCGCGCGTGACATCACACATGAACGCCCTTACTAGGAAAACACATGGGGTGCGCATATGCAGTGGAGGAATCCCGGAAGCCAGCGGGGGACAAGCGAAGGCCGCAGAGAGGTAATGTATACACTTTACACTGGGCACATGGGACATTTACATTAGGGGGGTACAGCGGCGAGGCAGATGTATGCGGCGCACAAGGCCGGTTCCGGAGAGATTTCATGCTGAAATTGATCAGGAATCAGCCTGTGGTGTATGGGCAGCTGACAGATCTCGCTCTTATCAGATTTGATTAGAAAGAGCTTTGTCTCTTGGTCGAATCTGCACATTCATCACTAGATGTATAGTTACCTTAACTGTATTTTTGATTGATCAAATGTTATTGAGCCATTTTTGGAGGAGAAGAACAGATTATGTAGATTCAGGCAGGGCTGTGCAGTCAGAGCAATTTTGGGTACCTGGAGTTGGCGTCTGTTTCAAACTGAGGAGTCAAATGTAAAAATTACACTAGAGTCGGATTTGGAGCAATTTTGGTTACTTGCAGTCGGTGGTTTCATAAACTGAGGAGTCGGGTGATTTTTGTACCGAATGCACAGCCCTGGATTCAGGCCCCCTTTACACTTGCATTGCAAACCTGCGTTGCATTACCCTTTTTTAATGCAGGGTGCCACAAAATCAATGCAAGTGTATGGGACCTTTCAAACTTAACACGTTGCAGTGTGGTGCACCGAAAGCTTCAAATCCAAAGTAAGGGCTGCAGCGTGTTACCACAGGCACCACGCTTAACGCACGGAGCCTGCCTTAAAGGAGTTATCAGCCAAATTAGGTAAAATGAGCTTTACTCATCTGGGGCTCTCTCCAGCCCCTTGCAGCAGACTGTCCCACGCTGACCGCTCTGCTCCCCGCCGCTGTCCCGGTCTCGTTCTTCAGGCAAACCACAGGGTCGGCCTTACTGCGGCCGCGCAAAGTTCTGCCTGCGCAGTTCGGCGCTTCGCACAGCCGCAGTAAGGCCGACCCCGTGGTCAGCCTGAAGAATGAGAACTGAGACCGTGACAGCGGCGGGGAGCAGAGCGGTCGGCGTGAGAGAGTCGGCTGCAAGGGGCTGGAGAGAGCCCCAGGTGAGTAAAGCTCATTTTACCTAATTTGGCTGATAACTCCTTTAAAGAAACACTGAAGCGGAAAAAAATATGATAATGAATTGGTTGTGTACTATGAATAATTAATAGAAGATTAGCAGCAAACAAAATATTCTCATTTTTATTTTCAGGTATATAGTGTTTTTTTTTTCTAACATTGCATCATTCTATAATATGTGCAGATTACACAACACTCAGCATTGAAAATTATTCTTTCAGAGCAGTCTGTGAACTAATGACCTCTCCTCTGGCAGAGAAAAATAAGTGTTCTCTAACTGTTGAGATAATAAAAGTCAGAAGCCCTCTCCACAACTTTAAAAGTCATGGAGCTTAATGGCTTTTTTTGCATAGAGATAACTGGATTTTCTTAACTCTTCCTGTACTGGAAACAATTAGACTGATGTATCTGATCTTAATGTTTTATTTCTTAGCTATACTACACATACAAATCACATCATAATTTTTTTCGCTTCAGTGTCTCTTTAAGTATTTAATATTACAATTAGAAGATTGAGACTCTTCTGCATCTGTAATTTGCAACAGTGTTGTTTCCCTTGTGAAGACAGAAGCAAAGAAAGCATTTTAATAACTCTGCCTTACCCTGGTCATCCACCATTGAGTTCCCACCCTCATCCTTTAGGAGTCCAATACAGTCAACTTTTTTTTTTTTTTTTTTTTTTTTAATTAGAGTGGATGTACTTGTAAAACTTCTTTGGGTTACATTTGATATCCCTAGCGATTTGATTTTCAGCTTCAATCTTTATTGCACTCCTTATAATTGCTTAATGCAGACTCTGTCCCCTCCCGCGGTCAGCCTGAAGAACGAGAACGAAGACCAGGACAAGGAGCAGCGTGGTCGGCGTGGGACAGTCAGCTGCAAGGGGCTGGAGAAAGCCCCAGGTGAGTAAAGCTCATTTTACCTAATTTGGCTGATAACTCCTTTAACCTCCCTGGCGGTAAGCCCGTGCTGAGCACGGGCTATGCCGCCGGGAGGCACCGCTCAGGCCCCGCTGGGCCGATTTGCATAATTTTTTTTTTGCTGCACGCAGCTAGCACTTTGCTAGCTGCGTGCAGTGCCCGATCGCCGCCGCTACCCGGTATTTTGTTTACTGGCGGATTTTGCCAAACCGCCAGGAGGGTTAATGAAAGTCTGAGCAACACAATTAGTGTAAACAACAGAGTGAGGTGCGTCGCAGCATCCATGCACGGACCAATGGAAATCACAGTGATGTACTTCCTGCACAGCAGGTGGTGCTATGCATGTCAACGCACTCTGCCCCAGGGTGATCCGATTAACTTTTTTTTGCATTGTGGCAGGAGCGCTGCACCACAAAAAAAGAAAATGTAAAAGCAGACGCCACACTGTGCAGATGCACTGAAGGGCTGCTCCTACACTGCATTTTCAACCTATTCAATTAGCCCTTGTCGAATAGGTTCAGAGGGTCCCATCACTGGAAAGGCAAGCTCAGGGAGGCTTCCCTCAACTAGAGATAAGAGGTAAGCATCTAACTTTTTCCTCCAAATTTGCTATCAAGTACATTTTAACCACTGTTGCAATGCACAACAGGATAAAAAGCCACCCAAAGAATGATAAAATGAATACAAAAAAACAATAAAATAAAGTTAGAGGTGGCTTACCGTTTCAGAGGATGAACTTTAATAGCACTGGCAAGGCATTTCATGGGTCCCTGCCCACTTCCACAGGCCAACTAAAGTGCCTCACTGTGTAAAGAACCAAAGTTTTGAGCGCCTTTTCTCTTTTTTTCAAAAGGCGCTCGAAACTTTGGCTCTTTACACAGTGAGGCACTTAATTTGGCCTGAGGAAGTGGGCAGGGACCCACAAAAAGCGTTGCCAGTGCTATTGAAGTTAATTTTATATGAATTTGTCTCCATTGAGGTAAGCCACCTCAAACTTTTATTGTTTTTAATTCATTCTCTGGGCGCCTTTTTATCCTGTTTTGCATTGTATACACCGCCCCGGCTCAGGGTAGAGGATATCCTTGGATCCTGTTAACGAGCCCCTAGGGACTTTTTCTCAAAAAGTGCGACCATCTCCGGCTAGCCTGGACCTCCGAGTGGATTCGGGTTTGTTAATCTCCACCTGCCTGCAGTGGTTGGTTGCCCCTTTGTAACCTCATATGTTCATATTTTTTTTTGTTCTATCATTTGTGACATACTGCACCATTTGGGCTCCTGGTGTCTGTTTTTTTCGTTCCAGGGTGACTGTTCACCCTCTACTTCGTCTATTTCATGCAATGGGCTGATGGTTCAAACGCCTGTGTGCACAGTCCCATTGAAATAGTTGGGCTTTCACAAACGCCCTATTTGCACTTACAGACTCTGTAACAAAATGTTCAGCCGGATTTCTTTTATCCTATAAGTTCCTATACCTGTTCTTATTTGGTTTGGCTTACTGCAGCCTTCTCTATTTGCACTGTCCCTGTAATATAGCTAATCTGCTTTCCTTTGTCAAGCCTTGTCAGCCCAGAGAGGAATGTGCTGTGATAGGGAGAAGTTATGCACACCTCCCCCACGCCCCTTGCAGGCTCTGTGTATGAGTCACAGCCAGTGTCTCTGCTCACAGCCAGCCTGTCACCTTGTGAACAGCTGTGAGTGCAGAAAGATCAGTTCAAAGCCTAGACAAGCAACCAAGGCAACAAGTGGGAAAAATATTACAGCAGTGAAGTCACATTTGAGAGGAGCCTCTGCAAACAAGCACCTGCTCTGATGATGTATTTCCTGTTTGGCGGCCATCTTCATTGTTTACAAAAACAATGAATAAAAACTGATTTTATCACCAAGAAAGCAGCAGGAGCAGCGAAAATGTCACAGAGGGGGCTAGGAGAAGACTACAAACAGGCTGGTACTTTTATTTATGTAAGATTTTTACAGTACATATTCTCTTTAAGGTGTACAAATAGGACATTTATAACCAGGTATTACTGCTCTTTTTTTTTTTAACCCATTTATAAAAGACACATAGGATGGTTTGAAAACCGTTAACTACTTCCTTACACATCAAGCAGGGCCAGGGAGACCTAGTGAGCCATAGCTACAAGCTCAGCAGCTCAGGGGGGATTGTAAGCAGTCACCAAACTATTACATACCGAGCAGAGATGAACTAGAGAGGAATTGACAAGGGGACTCTTCCGAGCTGCAGTTCTGGCCACAAAGGGCTCATCTCAGCAGCAGAGAGTAGGTGGTATGGGTCAGCTGCATTATTCACTGGTGAAGACTGGCTGGTGTCCCCTTCCAACTGTGCTCAGACTACCTCATGTGGGTAATGATAGCACACAGAGAGGTTTAACCAAGCATTCACACAGCTTTCCAATCCCAGGAACTGTATAGCAGGGAAAATACATTTGATCCTCTACTAAATTTTTAAGTGTGCCCATTTACAATTTAGGCTTTTAAAGGACAACTGAAGCGGAAGTGATATAGAGGCTGCCATAAACAATACCAGTTGCCTGGCAGTCCTGCTGATCCTTTTCCTCCGATACGTTTAGCCATAGACCCTGAACAAGCAGGCAGATCAGGTGTTCCTGGCATTGTCAGATCTGACTGGATAAGCTGCATGCTTGTTGCTGGTGTTATTCAGACACTACTGCAACCAAAAAGATCAGCAGGGCTGCCAGGAAACTGGAATTGTTTAAAAGGAATTAAACATGGCAGCCACCATATTCTTCTCACTTCAGTTGTCCTGCAATGAAGACATTTTTTGGAAGACTGCATTGTATACAACCCTAACATTTACAAAGTATGACTGGCTTTCAAAATGGGAGTTTATTAGGTCCCATTTAAAACACCTCCCACATCATTACATTTGGAGTATGGCTGGATGGGTTCAGGAATGCCAAGCAGCAGGATTGGGATGGTGTTCAGATGCTCACTAGGCAGGCTTTAACAAATGACTGGGTTGTAATAGGATGTATTATTTAGCCAATTTGTTGTGTACCATTATGAATACAGTACATTGTAACTTACAAAGGATAGCAGTGCAAACATTGTAACAATTGCAATGACTCCTGAATTTCACAGCACAAAAAAAAAACAAGTGTTTTATACAAACTATTTTTATTTTAACAAACTGCGTAAACTAAATGTAAACAGAAGCCAACAGTATTCCTATCAAGCATGAAACAACCAAAAAGCAGCCCTATAACTGGAGAAATCAAGGTATGTACATGGATGAATTGCAGGAAATATAATAGAACTATTGGGGGTTTATGGGAATGCTGGTCAAAGTAAACAATATAATACAGTCGGTGCCACAGTGTGCGTATCCAGGAGGATTCCATCCAAGCTGTGCCAGCCCCATACAAATCAACATCATTAATCTTGATCCAAGTCTTAGACAGGTGAGGTAAAAACTGACAAGTGGAAATCATAACCTGAACAGAATGCCAAGCAGTTTATTCATGTTCACGTATCTGACAGTTCGGTTATACATCCATAGTATGGGTCCAGTGTTGTCACGTCACAGTCCAGACAAGGTGACACTAGAAGGTGCTGTCAGTGTAAAGTGCGCAGGGTTTCTGACTAAGGCATGGTTCCCCTTAACCATTGTAACTAGTCTGCCAAGAAAAGGTTTCTTCTTCAAGTAGCCACTACCTAGGGAGTGTTTCCTCCTGGGTCCAGCCTCTATTAGAGATAGCATAATCCAGGATAGCATCAGTAGCAGTGTATGAGCGGCGCCCCTGCGCACAGGCCTCAATCTCTTCTACAGGCAGCTGACTCTGCAGGAAGAGGTGCAGCTGACTATCCGACAACAGCACCATGTTCTGTACAGCCCTGCAAACACAACACAGCTATCAGATATGCACCGTAACAATCTACATAAATATCTGGTGTGCACAGCTTTATTACTGCAACACTGGAAGCTTTATTCAAATAAGCGTTTATACAGACAGTATTTTAAATCTGCTCCACCTCTGAAGGAGGGTCAGTGCTGGAGTCAGGCGACTCGGTTCCACAGATAGTTGAATTTGAAGAAGATGGGTTCTGCACAATGGCCAATGTGAAATGTAAGCCTTTATTAATTCAGGTGAAAACCATTGCATCAAGTTGACATGTTTTGGACACACATCTGGTCCTTAACTTGATGCAATGTTTTCACCTGAATTAATATAGGCTTACATTGGTCATTGTGCAGAACCCATCTTCAAATTCAACAGTATTTCACTATTAATGCAAACACAGGCAACATTCAAATACATTTTAATGAGTATTAGCTGCCAGTGACACCTGGATGAGACACGTCACAAGTAATCACATTCTGCCTGTATAGGGATGGTAAGGATGGTCAGCAAGGTGCAAATAGTTTCAATTTGCAATCAGATTTCATGTAACTTGTATGCAGCTTGAAATTGGAACAATCAAAATAACTGTCCATGTTCTTTTTTATTTGTCCCAATTAAAAGCGGAATATAATTTTCATGAAATTTGAGTGCAAGTTGAAAGGATTTGCATCTTACTGACTATCTTTGAAATAAAGCAATCCGATGCAGCCACCGCAGTCCATTTTCAAGCTGTATAACCTTGCATAAAACTAGCATAAAAGCAATGCAGAATTTTTTTGCATCTCATTGCCCATCCCTACTGAACAGGTGCCACCCCTGATCTGTGTACATCATCTGTGTGTTTCAGACAGTCTGGTTGAAATTGAAACTCCATCTAATGGTGCCCATACATGGTACAGTTTTTTAGATTTTTGTTCGATTATTCCGTTAGATCGAATATAAAGATTTTTCCAGCATGTCCGATCAGATTTTTATAGAAACAAAAAAAAAAATGGGATAATAGTTCGATTTTCTAGTTCGAAAAAAAAGAGAATTATTTATGACTTTCATTCGATTCGATCGTTTTGGTCGAATAAAAGGGAGAATCGAACATTTTTTATTGTACCATGTATGGGCATCAAAGGTTTTATTTTTGTTGAGGAGAAAGTTAAGAAAAAAGTGTGCAGTGCAGGCCACTCACCCATCTCTGTGCCCAACACCCTTAATCAGAACAAATTCCCCCATCCTGCAGCCCAATGCCCGTTTAAGAACTCACCAGCCTTTGCCACACCCAGCAACATGGATGGAGGTGGAACATTTATCAGCTCAATTCCAGGGGTATTGCATTATGTAACAATGCCCCACTGCTACCCATGCCAATGAGGGTGAGATGAGGGGGGGGGGGGGGGTATGGGGAGTAAGGCACAGGGTTGCTGTATCTGAAGAAAGAATGCATATCCATGACAACAGATAGAAGGGATGGCATAAGCATAGACAAAACTCTGGGCCCAATTCACTAAGCCTCTTGAGTGACAATTTATGAAATAATTTAACAGCACTGTCGGCAAAATGACAGACAATTCTTTAAATACCCAAAATGTAAATTAAACATTTCATAAATTACAGAATTCATAAAAAAAAACAATGGAGTCAATTCTCAAATGGTATGTAGAATTTTGATCAATTGGCCAATGTTACCACTTCTATGTAGTATGAGAGCTTACCTACACAATCTGTTCATAGTATTCAGTATCTGTTGGCCCTCATACTACATGGAGGTGGTAACATTGGCCAGAGCTTAGCTAATCAAAATTGGATGTGTGCGTACCCTAAAGGTGGGTACACACGTCAGATAAAAGTCTTTGGAAAATGTAAGATCACAGAACAATTTTACCCCCTCCATGTAGTATAAGAGCCATACTCTACACAGTCTATTCTATGGAGCTGAACTCCCCATTAGATAAAAATCTTTGCAAGATGCTGCACACAAAGACCGCTGTACACATGCATTAGATCAGTATCTGCAAAAGATCAATCCCTGCAAAAGATCCATTCCTGCAAAATGCATTCATAGGGCTGGTGCACACCGAGCGGCTTTTTGGGCGTTTTCAGATCCGCTTGCGGCTGCGGATCTGCTTGGTCAATGTATCTCAATGGGGTGGTGCACACCAGAGCGGCAGGCGTTTTGCAGAAACGAAAAATGCCTGGGTGAGGCATTTTTTGGATTTCGGATGCGTTTCTGCCTCAATGTCAAGTATAGGAAAAACGCAAACCGCTCTGACAAACGCCTGTTCAGAGCGGTTTTGCAGGCGTTTTTGTTACAGAAGCTGTTCAGTAACAGCTTTACTGTAACAATATATGAAATCTACTATACTGAAAACCGCAGCAGCAATCCGCAAAACGCTAGCAAAACGCCTCATAAAAATAAAAAAAAGCGTTTAAAAATCTGCTAGCATTTTGCGGATCTGCTAGCGGGTTTTGGTGTGCACCAGCCCATAGTCTGACATCTGCAGATCCTCATACAGGGCTGGTGCACACCAAAACCCGCTAGCAGATCCGCAAAATGCTAGCAGATTTTTAAACGCTTTTTTTTATTTTTATGAGGCGTTTTGCTAGCGTTTTGCGGATTGCTGCTGCGGTTTTCAGTATAGTAGATTTCATATATTGTTACAGTAAAGCTGTTACTGAACAGCTTCTGTAACAAAAACGCCTGCAAAACCGCTCTGAACAGGCGTTTGTCAGAGCGGTTTGCGTTTTTCCTATACTTAACATTGAGGCAGAAACGCATCCGAAATCCAAAAAATGCCTCACTCAGGCATTTTTCGTTTCTGCAAAACGCCTGCCGCTCTGGTGTGCACCACCCCATTGAGATACATTGACCAAGCAGATCCGCAGCCGCAAGCGGATCTGAAAACGCCCAAAAAGCCGCTCGGTGTGCACCAGCCCACACACCTTGTTTTATGGACATTCATCTGCAGATCAGACAATTATCTGCCGATGTGAAGATCCAACCTGGTGGATCTGATCTACAGATAATTGTCCGTTAAACAAGGGATGTATGAGATCTGCAGATATCAGACTATGAATGCATTTTGCAGGAACGGATCTTTTGCAGGAACAGATCTTTTGCAGATACGGATTTTTTGAATGTGTACAGCATCTGTGTGTGCAGCATCCTGCAAAGATTTCTGTCTGATGTGGTGTTCAGCTCCATAGAATAGACTGTGTAGGTATGGCTCTCATACTACATGGAAGGGGGTAAAATTGGTCTGTGATCTTTCATTTTCCAAAGACTTATCTGACGTGTGTACCCACCTTAAAGAGAAACTCCGACCAAGAATTGAACTTTATCCCAATCAGTAGCTGATACCCACTTTTACATGAAAAATATAATGATTTTCACAAACAGACCATCAGGGGGCGCTGTATGACTGATTTTGTGCTGAAACCCCTCCCACAAGAGGCTCTGGTACCGTACGGTACTCTGGGCAAACTGCCACAATGTAACAATGACACACACAGGAAATGGCTGTTTATAGCTGTCTGTTAAAGCCAGAACAGCTACATAATCTGCCCACAGTAACAATGTCACCATGTAATACATGTCAGAATGTGAATCTGGGAGAGGAAAGATTTTACAATGAGCAAACTCTGACTAAATCATGTATACATAATTATTGTAAAAATTAAGCACCTTTTTATATTAAATTATTTTCACTGGAGTTCCTCTTTAAGCCTGCTCTTATTTACCTCCCCTGTGAAGAGGAAGAAGTGTTATGTGGAAATGGAGCCTTTTGAGCTTGTTTAAGGGCTCATTTCCACTATCGCGAATTCGCATGCGTTTTTCGCATGCAAATTCGCATAGCAATACAAGTGAATGGGACTGTTTCCACTTGTTAGGATTCCTTTGCGTTTTTCTGTGCAGAAAAAATTAGCATGGCAGAGCC
Organism: Hyperolius riggenbachi; assembly: GCF_040937935.1. Taxonomy (NCBI): domain Eukaryota; kingdom Metazoa; phylum Chordata; class Amphibia; order Anura; family Hyperoliidae; genus Hyperolius; species Hyperolius riggenbachi. The sequence continues at coordinate 106,099,130 of NC_090657.1, forward strand.
ATCAGAATTCCCATACCGCATACCGCTATGCAAATCGCATACAATGTATTTAATAGGAAATTCGCATGCGGTTTGGGCATGCGAATTTTCATGCGAATTTGAAACAAATAGAAACAATGGAAAAGCACACCAGCACTGCCATGGTTAAATTCGCATACATCGTCATGCGTGCGAATTCGCATGAAAATTCGCATGGACCGCATGCGAATTTTTACCGCGGCGATTCGCACCGAACAAGTGGAAATGCAGCCTTATATATATGCTACAGAAAAAGGTGTTATTTCTACACTATATTTTGTGTAGGTGCCCTGTGGATACCAAAGTAAGCCTGAAGTTTTACCAACGTGCCATAACACTGACAACTTGCTTTGTGAATGCACACAATATAACAATTTAGTACACATACGGTAGTTAAATTAAGAAAAAAACGGCTAAACAAAGACATTATTGTAACCTTAGTGAATTGAGCTCTATGCCTTGGATTGGCGCTTCATTTGCAGTCTGGATACAACATACAGCATCTTATAAGCGTGTGTAAATGGCCACCGCCATAACAAGCAGTGCGTGAAAGAAGGTACGGTGTTTGCAATGGGAGAAGGAAATGAGACTACAAACTCAAACCTTTCATAACATACTGTACATTTATTTCAACCCCATTTTAAATTAAAAGGAAGAGTTTGTTCAATGTTTTAAATGTAGTGGATACCTATTAAATAGGTAACACATTTTGCTTTTGTTTTAAAGTGAACCAGAGATTAAACACCTTCATGTATTTTACCATATATATCAGTGGGAACATTAGAGAAAACACCTACCCTGGTCAGCCTGCTTTTTTTTTTATCAGGCCTAATAAAATCCCTGACTGAGCATTCAGTCTGGCTTTGCTCAGGAATCATTATAGCCGAGTTTTTCTTCTATGATGTCTTTTCAAGCCCAAGCCTGTCCCTTTCTGGCTCTGCTATAATGACTTAGCTATAATGATTCCTGAGCAAAGCCAGACTGAATGCTCAATCAGGGATTTTATCAGGGATGATGAGAAGCAGGCTGAACAGTGAAGAATGAAACAGAGTAGGGTAGGTGTTTTCTCTAATGTTCCCACTGATATATATGGTAAAAAATACACGAGGGTGCTTAGTTTCTGGTTCACTTTAACCACTTGAGGACCATGGGCTTTACCCCCCTTAAGGACCAGGCACTTTTTTTCCATTCAGACCACTGCAGCTTTCACGGTTTATTGCTCGCTCATACAACCTACCACCTAAATGAATTTTGGCTCCTTTTCTTGTCACTAATAAAGCTTTCGTTTAGTGCTATTTGATTGCTGCTGCGATTTTTACTTTTTATTATATTCATCAAAAAAAGACATGAATTTTGGCAAAAAAAAAATGATTTTTTTTAACTTTCTGTGCTGACATTTTTCAAATAAAGTAAAATTTCTGTATACATGCAGCGCGAAAAATGTGGACAAACATGTTTTTGATTAAAAAAAAAACCCATTCAGACTATATTTATTGGTTTGGGTAAAAGTTATAGCGTTTACAAACTATGGTGCAAAAAGTGAATTTTCCAGCATCTCTGACTTTTCTGACCCCCTGTCATGTTTCATGAGGGGCTAGAATTCCAGGATAGTACAAATACCCTCCAAATGACCCCATTTTGGAAAGAAGACATCCCAAAGTATTCACTGAGAGGCATAGTGAGTTCATAGAAAATATTATTTTTTGTCACAAGTAAGCGGAAAATGACACTTTGTGACCAAAAAAAATAAATAAATAAATAAATACATTTCCATTTCTTCTAACTTGCGACAAAAAAAATGAAATCTGCCACGGACTCACCATGCCCCTCTCTGAATACCTTGAAGTGTCTACTTTCCAAAATGGGGTCATTTGTGGGGTGTGTTTACTATTCTGACATTTTGGGGGGTGCTAAATTGTAAGCACCCCTGTAAAGCCTAAAGGTGCTCATTGGACTTTGGGCCCCTTAGCGCAGTTAGGCTGCAAAAAAGTGCCACACGTGGTATTGCCGTACTCAGGAGAAGTAGTATAATGTGTTTTGGGGTGTATTTTTACACATACCCATGCTGGGTGGGAGAAATATCTCTGTAAATGACAATTGTTTGATTTTTGTTTTACACACAATTGTCCATTTACAGAGAAATTTCTCCCACTCAGCATGGGTATGTGTAAAAATACACCCCAAAACACATTATACTACTTCTCCTGAGTACGGCGATACCACATGTGTGGCACTTTTTTTGCACCCTAACTGCGCTAAGGGGCCCAAAGTCCAATGAGTACCTATAGGATTTCACAGGTCATTTTTGTTTCAAGACTGCTCCTCACGGTTTAGGGCCCCTAAAATGCCAGGGCAGTATAGGAACCCCACTAATGACCCCATTTTAGAAAGAAGACACCCCAAGGTATTCCGTTAGGAGTATGGTGAGTTCATAGAAGTTTTAATTTTTTTGTCACAAGTTAGTGGAAATTGATTGTTTTTTTTCATAAAGTGTCATTTTCCGCTAACTTGTGACAAAAAATAAAATCTTCTATGAACTCACCATACTCCTAACGGAATACCTTTGGGTGTCTTCTTTCTAGAATGGGGTCATTTGTGGGGTTCCTATACTGCCCTGGCATTTTAGGCCCCCCTAAACCGTGAGGAGTAGTCTTGAAACCAAATGTCGCAAAATGACCTGTGAAATCCTAAAGGTACTCATTGGACTTTGGACCCCTAAGCGTACTTAGGGTGTAAAAAAGTGCCACACATGTGGTACCGCCGTACTCAGGAGAAGTAGTATAATGTGTTTTGGGGTGTATTTTACACATACCCATGCTGGGTGGGAGAAATATCTCTGTAAATGACAATTGTTTGATTTTTTTTTTACACACAATTGTCCGTTTACAGAGAGATTTCTCCCACCCAGCATGGGTATGTGTAAAAATACACCCCAAAACACATTATACTACTTTTCCTGAGTACGGCGGTACCACATGTGTGACACTTTTTTGCAGCCTAGGTGCGCTAAGGGGCCCAAGTCCTATTCACAGGTCATTTTGAGGCATTTGTTTTCTAGACTTCTCCTCACGGTTTAGGGCCCCTAAAATGCCAGGGCAGTATAGGAACCCCACAAGAGACCCCATTTTAGAAAGAAGACATCCCAAGGTATTCTGTTAGGTGTATGACGAGTTCATAGAAGATTTTATTTTTTGTCAAAAGTTAGCGGAAATTGATTTTTGTTTTTTTTTTCACAGTGTCATTTTTCACTAACTTGTGACAAAAAATAAAATCTTCTATGAACTCGCCATACACCTATTTTTTGTCACAAGTTAGTGAAAAATGACACTGTGAAAAAAAAAAAAAAAAATCAATTTCCGCTAACTTTTGACAAAAAATAAAATCTTCTATGAACTCGTCATACACCTAACAGAATTTTTTCTAAAATGGGGTCACTTTGTGGGGTTCCTATACCGCCCTGGCATTTTACAGGCCCAAAACCGTGAGTAGTCTGGAAACCAAATGTCTCAAAATGACTGTTCAAGGGTATAAGCATCTGCAAATTTTGATGACAGGTGGTCTATGAGGGGGCAAATTTTGTGGAACCGGTCATATGCAGGGTGGCCTTTTAGATGACAGGTTGTATTGGGCCTGATCTGATGGATAGGAGTGCTAGGGGGGTGACAGGAGGTGATTGATGAGTGTCTCAGGGGGTGGTTAGAGGGGAAAATAGATGCAATAAATGCACTAGAGAGGTGATCGGAAGGGGGTCTGAGGGGGATCTGAGGGTTTGGCCGAGTGATCAGGAGCCCACACGGGGCAAATTAGGGCCTGATCTGATAGGTAGGTGTGCTAGGGGGTGACAGGAGGTGATTGATGGGTGTCTCAAGGTGTGATTAGAGGGGGGAAATAGATGCAAGCAATGCACTGGCGAGGTGATCAGGGCTGGTGTCTGAGGGCGTTCTGAGGGTGTGGGCGGGTGATTGAGTGCCCTAGGGGCAGATAGGGGTCTAATTTGATAGGTAGCAGTGACAGGGGGTGATTGATGGGTAATTAGTGGGCGTTTATGGTAGAGAACAGATGTAAACACTGCACTTGGGAGGTGATCTGATGTCGGATCTGCGGGCGATCTATTGGTGTGGGTGGGTGATCAGATTGCCCGCAAGGGGCAGGTTAGGGGCTGATTGATGGGTGGCAGTGACAGGGGGTGATTGATGGGTGGCAGTGACAGGGGGTGATTGATGGGTGATTGACAGGTGATCAGTGGGTTATTACAGGGAAGAACAGATGTAAATATTGCACTGGCGAATTGATAAGGAGGGGGGGGGGTTGAGGGCAATCTGAGCGTGTAGGCGGGCGATTGGGTGCCCGCAAGGGGCAGATTAGGGTCTGATCTGATGGGTAACAGTGACGGGTGGTGATAAGGGGTGATTAATGGGTAATTAGTGGGCGTTTATGGTAGAGAACAGATGTAAACACTGCACTTGGGAGGTGATCTGACGTCGGATCTGCGGGCGATCTATTGGTGTGGGTGGGTGATCATTTTAAATGGGAAAAATGTAAACTGCAGCCATTCTTAGACAGTTAATCACAGGGTTCTCAAATGTGGCACACTTGGCCACTGGGTGAATGAAAGTAAGATTCAGGGAAGTGGGTGGAGCCTACAACAGCCAATCAAAATTCACCTATTGATTTAAAGGGGAATATTGAAACTCCTGCCATTCTTACACTGTTCATGGCAGAGGCTTCAGACTTGCTACAGTTGGTCATTGGGTGACTTGGGTCCAAATTCACTAAAGGGGCGGGGTCACAAACAGCCAATCAACTGTGTCCAGGTTGCAAAAAGTGGGTGGCGCTAAAAACATTTCACTGGAAAATATAAACTGCAGCCATTTTTACACGGTTAATGACAGGGTTCTCAAACTTTGCACAGTTGGTCACTGGGTGACTGAGATTAATATTCAGGAAAATGGGTGGAGCCTACAACAGCCAATCAAACTTCACCTGTTGATTTTCATGGGGAATATTTAAATTGCTGCCATTCTTACACTGTTAATAGCAGATGCCCCAAACCTGGTACAGTTGGTTAGTGGGTGACTGCTGGTTCAAATTCAGAAAGGGGGCGGAGCCACAGCCAGATTTGTGTAATTTTAAAGGGAATATACAAATTGATACCAAGGGCCCCAAAGGTCATAAACTTGGTCATTAAGTGACTGTATGTCAAGGTTAGAAAAAGTGCCAATGAAAATATAAACTGCAACCATTCTTACACGGTTAATGGCAGAGTTCCCACACTTAACACAGTTGGCCACTGAGTGACCATCATTAATATTTAGAAAGTGGGTGGAGCCTACAACAGCCAATCAAAAAAATCACTTTTTTTTTTAAAGGGGAATATTTACATTTCTACCATTCTTACACTTAATGGCAGAGGCCTTAAAGTCAGTCATTGGGTGACTGGGGTCTAAATTCACTAAAGGGGGTGGGACCACAAACAGCCAATGAGATTTGTTAGATTGATTTCAGCCATTCTGTTATTGGCAGGGTTTTTTAAACTCGACACAGTTGGTCACCGACATGACTGGGATTAATATTCAGGAAAGTGGGTGGAGTCTACAACAGCCAATCAATATTCATCTATTGATTTTCAAGGGGAATATTTACATTGCTACCATTCTTACACTCTTAAAGAGACTCCGTAACAAAAATTACATCCTGTTTTTTATCATCCTACAAGTTCCAAAAGCTATTCTAATGTGTTCTGGCTTACTGCAGCACGTTCTACTATCACCATCTCTGTAATAAATCAACGTATCTCTCTCTTGTCAGACTTGTCGGCCTGTGTCTGGAAGGCTGCCAATTTCTTCAGTGTTGTGGTTCTGTGATGTATCTCCCCCCTCCAGGCCCCTCTCTGCACACAGCCTGTGTATTATTTAGATTAGGGCAGCTTCTCTCTTATCTTTTACATGCTGGATAAATCCTCCTCTGAGCTGGCTGGGCTTTCACATACTGAGGAATTACATACAGGCAGAGCTGTCTGCACTCTGCAGGAAGAAACAGCCTGACACTTCAGTGGAAGATAGCTGCAGGGGGAAAGAAACACACAAATGATCTCTTGAGATTCAAAAGGAAGGGTGTATACAGCCTGCTTGTGTATGAATGTATTTTATATGTGTGGACATACTGTACATCAACCTACTTCCTGTTTTGGTGGCCATTTTGTTTGTTTATAAACAAACTTTTTAAAACTGTTTTTAACCACTTTTAATGCGGCGAGGAGTGGCGAAATTGTGACAGAGGGTAATAGTAGATATCCCCTAACGCACTGGTATGTTTACTTTTGTGCGATTTTAACAATACATATTCTCTTTAATGGCAAATGCCTCAAATCTGGTACAGTCAGTCACTGGGAGACTGGGGTTTAAATTCTGAAAAGGGGGCGGGCTACAAACTGCCAATCAGATTTGTTTAATTTCAATGGAAAATGCAACTTATTAATGCCAAGGACCCCAAAGCATATAAAATTGGTCTTTGAGTGACTGTATGTCAAGGTTAGAAATAGTGGGTGGAGCAAAAAAACAACTAACTTTTTAAATGGGAAAATATAAACTGCAGTCATTCTTACACTGTTAATGGCAGGGTTCTCAAACTTGACACAGTTGGTCACTGGGTTTATGGGATTAATATTCAGAAAAGTAGGTGGAGCTACAACAGCCAATCAAAATGCACCTATTGATTTTCATGGGGAATACTGAAACTGCTGCCATTCTTGCACTGTTAAAGGCAGAGGCCTCCAACCTACTACAGTCAGTCATCAAGTGACTGGGATTTAAATTCACTAAAGGGGCGGAGCCACAAACAGCCAATCAGATTTATTTGCTGGATAAACTTTCCATTCACACAATGTTGATGCCAGGAACCCGAAAGCTCACTAACTTGGTCATTGAGTGTTATGCTTGGTGGTATATTCTCCACAGTCTGCACGTGGTGTATATCCTGACGTGAAGGAGGTACACACGCTAGCACAAGGAACCAGGATATCCCCAGCTTAGTGGAGGAGAGGACTGACTCCAACAGGAGATGTGGCGCACAGAGCAGGCGTACAATCCTTCCACTATAGTGGCTCAGCGCAAGGTAGCACTGAGCGCATAAACCAAAACTCAGAAGATCAGGACAGGTAACAAAATGAACGCTTAACTAGTCACTGCTTAAGTGACAGCAAGCGTCCATAACAAGACAGACTGGAATGAGGCAGAAATGCGGTTGCAGCGGTGGTGTGCCTCACAAGGACAGGACACAATAGTCGGGAAATAGAGTCAAAGAAGGCAGACTTAGTACATACAAATATACAATAGGTAAGATTTCCTAGCGTATTACGACTACAACTATTAATGAACTACTACTAACTGACATATGTATATATCGGCGATAAACCGATATATGACATAAGTAAGGAACACTAAGAACTGGAGCAGGACTAGGAAGGATTCACTACTTCTACGCAGAAGCGAGCGCAATCCACACAAGGCAACAGGAACAGGACTGACTAGCTAAGCACGGGTGATCACGATACGCACAACCTACCAAAACGTGCTAAAAGCTGACTAAATGAACACAGGATATAAACAGTTCGTGTACGTATATATCAGCGACACTGATGTATTAACGTAACACGAATACAAGGAAAATAACAAACACGCTAGTATGCGTATAGATTGGCGATGAACCAATATATGATGCAAGACTAGAAAGTAACAAATACTGAATAAACAGAACAGGACTTAGAAGGACTCACTGACCCCTTTGCAGGAGTCAGTGCAGTCCACACTAGATCTAGGAGCGAGGGAGGGCCAGAACAGAGTAACAGACTGATCTGAAACTATGATACCCCGAGGAGCCCTGCAGGAAGCAGATCTTTATACTGAGGTCATCCAATGGGAGCAGACCAGTGGCGTAGCTAAGAAGCTGTGGGCCCCGGTGCAAGTTTAGCATTGGGGCCCCCGAAGCTCTCTATACATAACAATTGATACGCCACACCAAAACCAATCAAAGACAACCACAGTGTCAGAGGTGCAAGAAGGAGATGGGAAGCACTGTGTTAATGAAGACTGCTATTCTAATCATCTATAAAAGTGAATATTATCAGCATAGGACCAATAAAGAGCTAATACTGTGGTTGAAGGTGGGCCCCTTGGGGCCCCTCTAGCCCAAGGGGCCTGATGCGGTCGCTACCTCTGCACCCCCTATTGCTACGCCCCTGGAGCAGACATGCAGATTCCCACACAGATGAATGGTAATTATTCAATCCTGAGCTGCAGAGTCTCTGCAGATGGAATCAGCAAACTAGTTTGAGTGGAAACCAAACTATGCAAGCAAATGCATGTAATGACATCAGAACTGCTTGAGTTGCAATACCACTGCAGCCAGCAGTACACGCTGCAGAAGCGATCGTGACATTGAGTGACTGTGTGTCAAGGTTACAAACACTGGGTGGAGTAAAAAACAGATTTCCCTGGGAAAATGTAAACTGCAGCCCTTCTTCACTGTTAATGGCAGGGTTCTCAAACTTTACAGTTGGTTACTTGGTGACTGGGATGAATATTCTGAAAAGTGGGTGGAGCCGAAAAAAGCCAATCAATATTCACATGTTGATTTTCAAGGTAATATTAAAATTGCTACCATTCTTGCACTGTTAATGGCATAAGCCTCAAACCTGTAACAGTTGGTCATTGGGTCACAATTCAGAAACAGGGGTGGGGCCACAAACAGCCAATCAAATGTGTTTTTATTGAAGCCAAAGACCTGAAAGCTCACAAACTTGGTAATTGTCCAGGTTACAAAAAGTGGGCAGAGCCAAATACAAATTTCACTGGGAAAATATATAAACTGCAGGCATTCTTACACTGTTAATGGCAGGGTTCTCAAACTTTGCCCAGATGGTCACTGGGTGACTGGGATTAATATTCAGGGAAGTGGGTGGAGCCTATAATTGCCAATCAAAATTCACCTGTTGATTTTCAAGGGGAATATTTAAATTGCTGCCACTGTTAATAGAAGATGCCTCGAACCTGCTGCAGTTAGTCATTGGGTGCCTGGGATTCAAATGCTGGAGAGGGGCGGAGTCACAAACAGCCAATCTAATTTGTTTAATTTCTATGGGAATATAAAAATTATTGATTCCAAAGCTCACAAACTTAGTCATTGAGTGTTTGTGTTAGGGTTAGAAAAAGTGGGCAGAGCCGACACTAGCCAAATACATTTCATGGGGGCAGCCATCTTTTTGGTTGAAAGGAGGCGACAGGGAGCGTGAGACAATTCCAATTGTCCAGTGTCCTGATGACCCCTCCCAGCTGCACACGCTAGGCTTCAAAAATGAGGCTTGGATAAGAAAAACAAGGTTCTAATGCTGTGAAATGGTTAAACAAACACCAAGCCTTTTCAGTGCTGCTGAGTAGTTTTTTTTAGTCTGAAGGTTCTCTAATATGTGTCATTTCAGGATCAGAGTCTACTTCTATACCATTCATTCAAATAAGATAAAAAGCCCTGCAAAGTTAAAGCTGGTTTTGTGCTTTTTTTTTTTTTAGTACATTATACAATTTTTTTTTCATTAAAGCTTTGTAATTACTATGAATGTACTTATGGACTCAACTACTAATTTGTAAAAAAAAAAACAAAAAAAAAAAAAAAAAAACTGTACACAAACCCTTTTGAGAGTGCAAATGATAATTTAAAAATTGTAAACTAGCATTTCTTGATAATGTTGTATGTAAAACTGTTGTATGTAAAACTTCCTTTCTCAGAGCTCCATCTGCTGGAAAGCATAAAAATCTTCTCTCTAGATAGAATGCAAATTCCTGATTTAAAAAAACAAAAAAAAACTAGCGCAAGTCGCTAACTAAATTTAAGATTCATTAACTGCAATTCTACAAAATCATTACATTGAACAATATATGACAATTATTCATCCCAAATCATATAAAAGCTTATATTTAATAGACTAGATTAAAATATACTGTAATTTAAAACGATGTAATGATGAAAAAAAATCCACAGACACGAAAATGGATTAAAAAAAAAAAAAAAAAGTTGCTGGCTGTGGTGTCCAGTGTCTGCTGCACACGAGCTTGGTTCTCGGCAGAGGTGGTCACTTGCGCCCACCTCGGCCAAGTTTCATCTAGCGTGTGTGCAGGGGCTTAACCTTTTGCCGACCGCGTCACGCCGATGGGCGTGGCCACGGAGGCAGCCCCAGGACCACCTAACGCCAATTGGCGTAAAGTCCTGGGGCCAGCTAATGCAGGAGATCGCGCGCAGGTTGCGCGCGCATCTCCTGCTTGGGGGGGCGGAGCTCCGCCCCGCCTTCAGTCTCCGAGCGGCTATTGCCGCTCGGGAGACTGTTAGACGGCGAGATCTCCGTCTATTTCTATGTACAGCGCTGCGATCGGCTGCAGCTCTGTACTGGGGACAGCCGTGTTGGGGACAGCCGTGTCACACGGGGACAAGAGAGCGATCGGCTCTCATCGGCTGTCACCACAGCCTATGAGAGCCGATCGGCGTAATTGGCTGGCTGTGGTGAGGGAGGGAGGTAACTTATTTAAACAAACAGTGTTTTTTTAAATAAAAAAAAAATCACAAACAATAATATTTTTATAAAAAAACAAACATATGGGGGGGGGGGGGGGGGTGATCAGACCCCACCAACAAAGAGCTCTGTTGGTGGGGAGAAAAAGGGGGGGAGGGAATCACCTGTGTGCTGTGTTGTGCGGCCCTGCAGTTCGGCCTCAAAGCTGCAGTGGCCATTTCAGCAAAAAAAGGCCTGGTCTGAAGGGGGGTTTAACACTGCAGTCTTCAAGAGGTTAAGGACGTTTTCCAGAACTCTTGATGTGGGACAGTATTTGAGCTGCTACTGGCCACAATACCATCAGCTGTAATCAGACACCGTGACAGGACCCTCTGAAATGGCAAACTAAGTCCGACACTTTGATCTCCTCCAGCACTATGATGTGCCAAGTAATGATGTAATACATGGACGTACTTGCATTACACCCTAGCTCCAGAGCATGCCCACTGGCACCACCTCTTTCCTTGCTTGGCGTATGGTAAAGTAAGATCTTGGGTGGGGAGATTGTGGGTGTAATAATCATAATAATCTATAAATCAGATACTTCATAGACATCACTATTAGAACTTACTGTTCCAAGAACTGTTGCAGCCCTTGTCGTCGTTTTTCAATGAAATCTTCGCTGTTTCCTATGTGAAAAGGAGCTTTCCCTGGCATTGCTGGTACAGGCCTGAAACAGAAAACCAGAAATATCAGCTAGTACTACAAGCTACGGTATACTGTATTTTTAAGGGAATGCTTCAATACACTCACATTCAGCTGGACTCGCAAAATGAATTGTAGAGCACATATTTTATCATAAGGCAGTAGGAGGTCATTTTACAGGAAACATTCTGCTGGTTAGGATTCTACCAATTTGATTTTGTCAGTAAAGCAGAAAGAAAAAAAAAAAAAAAAAAAAAAAAGGATAAATGTAGCAGTCGGCAACTGGTCTCATTGGCTGTCCAGTACGGCACCAGCAACCCAGACCCTCTAAATCACACATTGGGCAGAATCCAAGGTAGGACATTCAGACATGAGCTTAGCAGGATAGTCTTCCCAAAACAGCACATTGCTAGATCTAGGCCTGGAGTGGCCTGATGTAGTATTAAAAGCAAACCTTGGATTAAAAACACATCCTATCATCAGGTTTAGGCTTGGTTCCCACTGAAGCAGATGCAAAATGGACACGGTAAGTAAACCCTCCATTTTGCATCCGCTTTGCGCAGTCCACTCCGTGTCAGCACGTCCGAAGCAATCAAGGCTGCTCGGTCCCTCTCTGTACCCAGCCCAATGGCCGGCAGAAACATGAAACTCTCCATAGGCTGTAGTAGACCAACTCTACCTAGCAACAGGGAAAACTTTCCTTGGTTGAACATGAACGTTTACAATTGATTATGCCTGGAATACATCCATAAAGTTAGCAAAAAGGTATTAAGATTGACCTATGACCGTTCTGCTGAAAAGGTACTGCAGCTTTCCCAGCTTGTGAGATGGATAAGCTCTGAATCCTGAAGGAAGCAATGTGCATATTTTAAAAGGAAATATTTCATCCTCCCTATGTCTCATCTTGGGTAGAACTCCAGCCATTTTTTCCCTGTAGAAGTGTTATGGCATGTCTGCTTTCTAATGCTTTGCCTTCCTGTGTGAGCTGTTGCTGTGCTTCTTGGTAATTCTGCTGCCAGGAAGGGAGCCAAGGAAATTACCAATAAAATTGCTACCTTCTACATTTTGCCATTATATAAACTATATTGCTGTGTGTGCATATTATAGACATTTTGCCTCACTTGCTGCTTTCATTGACTCCATCACCATAGTGAAGGGAAAATCTCCCCAACCAGAACACAGTCAGAATTATGGTTTTCCTACTCTAAGCAAAACAAAGCAAAATGCTGAATGATATTACATTTTCAGTGGAAATACCATTGTGTTTACAATGTCCCATAGTATAGAATTATAATACAGAAAACATTACCAAGCCAGGCACCCTTCCACCTGCACCTTTTTTCCAATGGCAGACAGTACATTACACTGGCCAAAGCCAGATTTATGCACAAACAGGTGTGTGCATGTATACATCCCTTGGGACAATGTACTGCACACAGATTTGCCAGAAAAGAGTTCAGGGCATACTAACGGTCCAATTTCTAGCGAAAAATCGTTCGAGCGATCAGAAATTCTGATCGGATGAAAAATCGTTCACTACACCATCAACTAACCAATCATTGCTTCCTATCTATCACAACCACCAAGAAAATCCAAATTTTCGTTCAACGAAAATTCATTCGGGCGACATTTTTTTCACTCGTTCATAATCGATTGTGTCCACCAATGGAGATTATTTACAACTAATCCGATCAGAATTTCTGATCGCTCGAACGATTTTTCGCTAGAAATAGGACCATTAGTGGCCAGTTTTAGGGCAGGCTAGGGAGCTCAGATCACTGGCAGGTCAGGTAATGTTTGTGAACACAGTATTTCCAATTAAAGTGGAATACCACACTAAATGATTTCAAACATACATGATAACATTTAGCTTTCTAGTTAATTTGATCATTTAACTGGGTTGCACACAAGGAATGTATATTTGGGGATGCTAGTGGATTCAGTTTCTTCCACAAAAGGAGATGTATATTAGTCGTGTAAAGCTCACTAGGAAAATATTTTAAGCCATAACTGCTGCCCAGATTTGAATTCTGTCCTAATGTCCAGTCGAAATAGGGACAGAATGCAAATCTTGGCAGCAGTTATGGCTATAAATAAATATTTTCGTAGTTGTACAATATCTGGTTCCGGACTGACGCAGTACGAATCTACGTCCAGTAGGCGGTGCTGCGGCTCTGACTGGACGTAGATTCGACGTCCCAATGATGCTCCAAGAGGAAGGCGAAGTCAATGAATTCAGATAGGATTGTGTCAATGAAGTGATCAAGCAGGTGTGTGCAGAGGTCTTCATCTGTCAATGCGTTTTGTTGATTGAAGACAATACAAAAGCCTTGATTCATCATTGTCTTTGCGATAAATGTTTCCAGTCCGTTAAATTACCGAATTCGAAACTTTATCGATTTCTAGTTGTATTCATCAAGGTTTTTCCGCATTCGGTGTGAATTCGATAAAATATCGATAACAATGCGGAAACCGTTCGGCAACATGTCGATATTTCCATTTTACAGTAATTACGGTAATTTAACACAAGGCCATAAGATTCCCTTGGAATTGTGGGTAAAAAGGCAGTCCTTTGAACACCACGTAGCAACATTCCGAATAGGGCTTACACTTGGACCAGGATTCTGGAAGTGGCTTGGGACAATCCCACAATTTCGCCAGCTACGGCTTGATGGGAGCCTTTTCTGAAAAAAAAAATGTAGTGCAGCTAGCAATTTAGTTAACCCTGGCACTGCCTGTGTTCTCTTACAAGATGATTCAAGAGAAATGCAGATGTCCCGTTATAGCAAATAAATCTATTCTCTTGCAAATTGATATGGTTCTAGACCTTATTCTTGCCCTTCTGCGCCTTTGAATCACTCTCAGCTTATACATAACCACTTCAAGTGGCTCCATCTTTGTCAGCAATGATCTGACAGGAATAACAGAGCAGTGAAGGAGATAACTAATCCTAAATTTAACGCTAAACCACACCCACTTTCATTTTCATGAATTGCACTTTCTTCCGTTTTATCGCATCATTACCGAATGCTCGCTAACTGCTGTAGATAACTGATGAATCCTGAAATCAACTTATCGAGTTCGGTATTTTACCGAGCTGTCGGTAATTGATTCAATAAGTCTTGATGAATCGAGGCCAAAGACCCTGATGGACCACAACATCTGGGGCACGTTATAATAAATTATGACTGCAACACTTGTCATGAACTTAATTATGGCATAGAACATAAATATCTCATATTTGCCTCCCCCACCCCCTTACAAATAATGTTTTAAACTGGCCTTTTTTCTCAACCTGTAAACCCAGGGTGAAAAACTGATGAAACAATTGTATCTATTCTCCTACACCTAAAACTGACTACATATCCAACAGTTTTGATTTAGGTTTAAAGCACATCTGGAGCAAAGAAACAATTCAGGCTAGATACATACCTATGGAACCTTCCTTGTCCTCACTCAATCCCATCAATCCAGTGTACTGTCCACGTTTTGATTTTGTGAATTTTATATAGTAAATAAAGAGAATTGTGTTCCTGGCATTTTTGCCAGCTTTGTTCCCTCTGACTGAAGCCAATACTGATGTAATTTCCTCCCTTACTCTTTCTCCTCAATCTCTGTCATAGCTAGCTTGCTAGCTAGCTTGTAAATAAATGAGCACAGCAGCATAGATCGTATTTCAGCCTGTCACACTGAACTGCACTCAGCCAATTAGTGTGGAGCAGGAATGTGGAAGGGGAGATAAGCTTCCTTCTTGTCTGCAACATACCAAATAGAGCCAGGCTGACAGATGAGATTTATTACAGCAGAAACATTTTTGATTAGATTGGAGAGCTTGCACTGCAGGTTGAGGTTCCAGGCTACATAATAAACACAGAGCACTGGGTAAATGTAATTTGATTTTGTGGCTGACAATCCCTCTTTAAGAGAGTGTGGTATGTGGACCTCCTTTTGTTACTTTGGATTACTTCAGCCACTTGGTCCAGCACCCCGAAAACAGGTGGATGCGGTTTGTGATGCTTTGGACTTTTTGCCTCTAAAGACAAGCACATCTGTACTGCGCATACCTAAGCCCACAGTTGCATGGGCGCAGTATGGCTCAGTTAGTCTTCAAAAGTACTCATGACCTTGATTGCTTCCGCGCGAGGAGTACCAAAGAGGTATTTGAATTAGCCGGTCGAAAACCGGGACTGTGGTGGTATGACGGGATGGAGCAAGGACCAGGAAGGCTCTATGGTATTCAGAGCCTTCCTTCTGCATACGTCAGTATCTAACACTTGAGGTTCATTTAAAAAAAAACAACTTAGATGTAAGGTTTCCTTGTAAATCCTTATCAGTAAGGGTTACACCATAGTCCAATTGGGTCCAGGCTCAAGAGAAACTGTTACTCACATACCTGATTGTTAACTATTTCAGGCAGAAAAAAAATGCAGCCTTTTGTTTGCTTGGTCCTGTACATACACGGCTATCTTATCAGGTCAGATGTCAACTCTGGTACATGGGTCAGGCACACATGCATCTCTAGTACCTTTATCCTAGGTGAAAGGGGGGGGGGGAGATATCTGGGGGCTCCCTTATTTAAGTTAAATTGTAAGTGCTTTGTTAACTTAGCACATATTAGCCTACAGTAAGGGATGTGGCACAGTGGGGAAGAAGGGGTGGCAATGCCTATACTAACAACACATACTTACTTGGCCAAGTAAGTTTATTTTTTCTAGCCTCTGCTCTTTCTTATTGCCACTTTCATAGCTCAGCCTTCTATTACTTCCTTCCCTTTGCATGGGGTCAGACCAGGCACCATTGGTAAACACTCCTCAGCACTCTTCCTCTCCTCAGGGTGGAGAGAAACAGCCATAACAGTTTGATGCCACTGGCTGTTTCCATCACTCCAGAAATGCAGAGTAGCCTACCTACAAGTAACAGCAGTGATTTGGGGATAGTGAGGCAGCCCAGACGCAGACTCACAGTCACTTCCACATCCTTGTGGGGGAGGGGGCACAGTTTAAGTCACTCTGTGGGAGATTCTAGTTTCCGTCATACGGGTGCATCTTATTTCAGCGCGATGAGAGACGAATGACGGCTCTCACCGCTGCCACTAAATCCGAGGCGGTGTTAAATACTATTCCTTCTCCGAGTTGTCGCAACTCGGAGGGAGATGTAATTTGGGGTCTGGCAGCCGCCAGAGCACTGAATTACCGTTACCCGCCCCGCGCAGCATTGCTGCTATGGGGCGCCCAGTTTCGGCGCTCGGCTCTTAGAGCCGCGCGCCGAAATCAGCTGATTAGTCGGTCATACATCTCCTTATGCAGTTACCCTGCCTTTCCCTTGGGGCACACAGAATAATAAAATCTGAGGAAAAAAAAAAAACACTTATCTGAGCTTGCAGAACCATTATTCTATAATATTTCCCCGATATATTCCCTGAAGTTTACATGCAGAAGAAGCACCAATACCTATTAGCTGGCAACCTCTGCACCGTGATGGCCAATACATGGTCAATGCCCAATATGCCATTACAGGCGGTTTAGAAAATCTCCAGTGAGAATTTTCCCAAGGGTCACAGTAAATCAGAGCATTTTACATACATCACGCAGTGAAATCAGCAGATGCTTTGCACTAATTTCATTATGTTTTGCAGGGTTAAAAATAGAACATACAAGTCAGAGTCCAGAAAAAAAAATATGCAGAAAAGCTTAGATGGATGCTATCGGCATGTCAGATTTACAAGCTAGACAAGATCATGAAATTCTGAACAGACTTGGGATATATGAGACATAAGAACAGAGAGGACTGTCAGCTGCCATTAGGCAAATTGTCTGTGTAATGAATGGACAGGATGCCTTTCTGCCTGAGTGAACCTGCTACCTCCACTGTGATTTAGGCAGATACACAGCATTCTGCTTACAGTCTGAAGGGCTAGACCAGTGGTTCTCACAATTTTTTGGGTGAGGGCACCCTTGATGGCTTTGAATTTTTTTCAAGGCACCCCTTGGCAACAACTACTACCAAAATGCTGTTATAACCCTTGTTAGGCAGCACCCACTCCAGATTGTAAGTAACCCCCATTAGCAGGACAAACATTTCCTTACCTGTCCTCTGATGACCAACTTAAACACAAAGGTTAACTTGAAGTTTATGCAGCCGCATTGTATATCAATATGTGGTTGCATTACCTGATTGCAATGCACAGAGGAGGAGGAGGATGAATGCCAAGGCACCCCTGGGAGGTGCTTGAGGCGCACTGGGGTGCCACGGCACCCAGTTTGAGAACCCCTGGGCTAGACTGAACTACGGATGCCACAAACCTCTCTGGATAAGTACTGCTATGCTTATTTTGTAGGCCAGAAGATCTGTATGTCTCTTCTAAAACGGACGTAAAAGAAATGTTGAATATTGTTATACCTTGAAATATTGATCAGATATTATTATAAGCTTCTCAGGAAAAATCTGATTTGTATGAATTCTGACAAGATTGGTCAAGTTACCTATGCCAGGATTTTATTTGTGGAAATCAGAATCATTTTATTTCGCCAAGTGCGACCGAGGTCGAACCCGGAATTGGTTGTGGTTCACATGGCAATGGCAACAGACAATAGACAGTAACATAAGCATAACAAACATAACAAGCGAGACAGTCATAGAAAATAGCGATAATACAAGCAAGACAGGCAATAGTACACGAGATAGGCAGTGTCTACACATTTTTAACGGTCTATGCAGTACAATGTGCGGTTTGCTTCAAGCAGAAATCTTTCGTGTTGGATATTGTGCTGCTCATGGATAAGTAGGTTAAATGAAAGAGTCCAAGAAGAGCACCAGGGTAATAGCTGGGTTCTTTGCAGGCCCTGGCTCCAGTGTGCCTTGACCAGGCTGATTGGCTAAGTTGGCCTGAGCGACTGGCTTGCCGACGAGAGGCAGGAGTTCAGCAGGAGGGCTGCTTGGGGAAAAAAGGTGTCCCTACGCCTGTTAGTCTTAGGGCGGGTGGTCCTGTAGCGTCGGCCCGATGGGAGGAGCTTAAAGAAGCAGCAGCCTGGGTGGGATGGGTCCTGGGAAATCCTGCTAGCCCTTGTTTTCATTCTGGTGGTGTAGAGGAGGTCTAGCGGCGGCAGAGAAGAGCCAATGATCCTTTCCGCTGAGCTGATAACTCTTTGAAGCTTGTACTTGTCACTGGCGGTTGCTCTTGCATACCACACGATAATGGCAGAGCAAAGAGTAGCTTCAACAGTGGCAGTGTAGAAGCTGGACTGCAGCTTCTGAGACATACCAAATTTTTTAAATTGGCACAAGAAGAATAGTCTCTGTTGAGCCGCCTTCTGGATTTTGGTGGTGTTCTGCGCCCACCTTAGGTCGCTCGTTAGGGTTGTGCCCAGGAACCTAACGCTGGACACTTCAATCTCGTTGATGAAGATTGGTTGTGTGTGTGTGTGTGGGGGGGGGGGGGGGGGTCTCCTGAAGTCCAAGATCAATTCCACTGTTTTGGCTGCATTTAGGACAAGCTTGTTGTCCTCGCACCATCTGCAGATTCTCTCGGTCTCGTTGCGATAATAGTGTTCCCCCGCCTCCCCTATGAGCCCAATGATGGTGGTATCGTCCGCAAATTTAATGACCTTTACGGAGTCCGCGGAGGAGGTACAGTTGTTGGTGTACAATGAGAACAGGAGAGGTGACAGAACACACCCCTGCGGAGCACCTGTGTTGGTCATACTCACACTGGAGAAACAGTTGCTGAGCTTCACCAGTTGTGTCCTGTTTGAGAGGAAGTCCTTTACCCACGCACAGAGTGTGGTGCCAGCTCCAAGATGTGCCAGGTTGTCGCTCAATATATTTGGGCAGATTGTATTGAATGCCGAGCTGAAGTCCAAAAACAGGATCCTAACGTAGGAGTTTGGTCTTTCAAGGTGTTCCGTGATGTACGCCAGACTGATGTTGATGGCATCATCCACGGATCTGTTGGCCCTGTATGCGAACTGATGTGGATCGAGAAGGGGGCTGGCGAGGAGCTTCAGGTGGGCAAGGACCAGACGTTCGAGGATCTTCATGACTATGGGGGTGAGGGCCACAGGTCTGAAGTTGTTGATCTCTGTGTTGCCTGGCTTTTTTGGGACCGGTATGATTGTGGCCCTTTTGAGACAAGAGGGGACACTGCCTTCCGCCAGGGACCTGTTAAAGAGGGAGGTGAGCGTGGGGGCCAGCTGGTCCGCGCAGGTTCTCAGGCAAGTTGGTGACACGCCGTCTGGGCCTGCTGCTTTCCTGGCATTGATTCTGCGGAGATGCCAAAGTACATCTGCTTCCTGGACCTCTATTTGCACTAGGTCATCCTTGCTGGCCGGGTTAGCCAGCTGCTTGGGATGGTGCTCAAATCGACAGTAAAACTTGTTTAGTTCCTCAGCCAGTGAGGTGCTGGGGGTCACATGCTGGGGGGGGGGGGGTGGTTTGAAGTTCGTAGCTGCCCGGATTTCAGCTCTGCCTTTAATACTGGGCAGCACGGTGGCGCAGGGCAGCACGGTGGCGCAGTGGTTAGCGCTCTCGCCTTGCAGCGCTGGGTCCCTGGTTCGAATCCCAGCCAGGGCACTATCTGCAAAGAGTTTGTATGTTCTCTCCGTGTCTGCGTGGGTTTCCTCCGGGCACTCCGGTTTCCTCCCACATTCCAAAAACATACAGATAAGTTAATTGGCTCCCTCTAAAAAAAAAAAAAATTGGCCCTAGACTACAGTACTTACACTACATAATACAGACATATGGCAATGGTAGGGATTAGATTGTGAGCTCCTTTGAGGGACAGTTAGTAACAAGATATATATATATATATATATATATATATATATATATATATATATATATATATATATATATATATATATATATATATATATATATATATATATATATATATATATATATATATATATATATACATATACACTGTACAGCGCTGCGTAATATGTCGGCGCTATATAAATACTAAATAATAATAATAATACTATAATCCCACCATTGTTGCACTGCAAACGCTACCAGGCTGTACTTGACCCCATCAGCATGTAAATAAAGGATTTTTTGACTGGTTGGACATAAGAAGTAAAGGATAAAAACCAGCCATCTTAGATTCTCATGCTAGGTACACACCATAACATTTTCTGGCAGACTTACCTGATCAATTATTTCCAATATGTCAGATATGAATTCCAAATCGATTTTTATGATTTTCAATCTTTAATAGTTTTTTTTCCAATCAATTTTCATTCAGTTCTATGAAAATTGGACAAAAAAAAATATTTTTTTTTTAAAAAAAAACAACGGACATGTTGGTAATAATCGATCTGGCAGGTAGATCTGCCCCCCCAAAAAAATTGTATGGTGTGTACCTAGCATCAGAACCAGAGCTCCAGAGGGCTGAGAGCTCTCCCTACCACTTTATTCAGTTTACACCAATGACTGCACCTCCACAGATCCAGCTGTAAAGGTTTTGATGTTTGCAGATAAAACAGAAATAATCTGCTTACAGGCAAGTAATGGAACAGCAGCAATATCATGGAGCTCAGTGTTCAAGACTGTTGAGAAGAGTATATTTGAGAGAGAGAAGCATCCCCCCACCCTCCTCCTGGACCCAGGCTCTACATTTAATCAGAAATGGATCACCTGTTAATCATGTACAGTCAGTCATTCACATACCTTGGGTTCATAATCTCAAACGATGTAAAAAGGCAAAACCATTATCGTGAAAGCCCAGTAGAGTATTTACCGCCAGAGGCAGCTGAAAATGTTCAGAATATGACCAAAGAGTGGTGCAGTTTTATTTTGCCATTACTGAAGCCATAAATTTGGGAGGTAGGAGGCGCCCGATTTAGAAGAGTAAAAACACCATATAAATGGTTTAGAAACCAGGTCAAATAATAGTATATCAAAGGTTAAAATATAATTTAATTTATTGGTTGCGAAAAGCACAGTGACAACGCGTTTCTCGACGTGAGCTGCTTCCTCAGGTCAAGTGTGTGCCTTAACCACTTAAGGACCACGCTAGTTTGTAATGATCGGTGCTGCGAGGGCTCTACAGCCCGCAGCACCGATCAGGAATGTGGCAGGGCAATCAGACTTCCCCCCTTTTTTCCCCACTAGGGGGATGTCCTGCAGGGGGGGTCTGATCGCCGCCGACTACTATTGATTTGCGGGGGGGCTCCTCAAAGCCCCCCTCCGCAGCGTTTTCCGGGCTCCCCTGCTTTCCCTCCCTCTCCTTTCTCCTCTGAGCGGTGCAGGACGGATATCCGTCCTGCGCCTGATAGGATAGGCTTCTGCCTATCAGATGCCGGCGATCCCCGGCCAATCAGAGGCCGAGGATCGCCGATCTACGCCACGCGCTGCTGCGCAGCAGCGCCGTGTGATGTACACAGCGGGATTGCTTCCCCGCGTGTTTACATTATGCGTACGAGCCGCGATCGGCGGCTCGCACACTGTTCACGGAGTCAGACTCCGTGAACTAGCATGGAAAGGCCGCTCAATCGAGCGCCCGTTTCCATGCTATACCACTAACGACCCGCCGACGCCTATCCGCGTTAGGCGGTCGTTAAGTGGTTAAAAACAACAAGAAGTGGCGCTTAGGATACTACTAGCAGCATAAAAAAAAATGCACAAAACAAATAATAAATATACACATTCAAGATTGTCAATATATCAAATAAAATTCATATACACCAAAATTAGACAAGCTTGCGCCCATTCAGAAAATTGTCAAAAGGAATCAGAATTTCTAACTTCATATAGTCCTAAGCAATTCCTAAAATAAAGCGAACACGAATGTGCCGCTGTGATAGTTCAACTGTGACAATTTTGTAATCTGGTAATATAAAAAAACATAAAACCAATTAATATCATAGTAGTGTGTAGCAGATATCAATTCTGCAATCTGGTTATGATTCCGCAATCAAATAATATAAAAGTTGGGGAAAGGAGTTGAACTTACCCGGGGCTTCTAATGGTCCCCCGCAGACATCCTGTGCCCGTGCAGCCACTCACCGATGCTCCGGCCCCGCTTCCAGTTAACTTCTGTATTTTCAGACTTTAAAGTCTGAAAACCAAAGCGCCTGTGTTGCCGTGTCCTCGCTCCCACTGATGTCACCAGGAGTGTATAGCACAAGCCCAGTATGGTCTGGGTCTGCGCAGTACGCTCCTGGTGACATTAGCGGGAGCGAGGACTCTGCAACGCAGGCGCAGTGGTTTTCAGACTTTAAAGTCTGAAATTACAGAAGTTAACTGGAGGCGGGGCCCCGCAGTTTTGGTGAGTGGCTGCAGAATGTCTGCGGGGGACCATTAGAAGCCCCGGGTAAGTTCAACTCATTTTTCCCCGACCCCCCTACAGTATTCCTTTAACCACTTGCCGACCGCACGCTTATACCGTGCGTCAGCAAAGTGGCAGCTGCAGGACCAGCGACGCAGTACTGCGTCGCCAGCTGCAGGCTGATTAATCAGGAAGCAGCCGCTCGCGCGAGCGGCTGCTTCCTGTCAATTCACGGCGGGGGGCTCCGTGAATAGCCTGCGGGCCGCCGATGGCGGCTCGCAGGCTAAATGTAAACACAAGCGGAAATAATCCGCTTTGTTTACATTGTACGGCGCTGCTGCGCAGCAGCGCCGTAAGGCAGATCAGCGATCAGCGGCCGGGGATCGCCGCCATGTGACAGGGGAAGTCCTGTCACTGGCTGCACAGGACGGATAGCGTCCTGTGCAGCCCGGATCACCGGGGAGAGAGGTAGGAGAGGGAGGGGGGTGAATGTCGCCGCGGAGGGGGGCTTTGAGGTGCCCCCCCCCCGCAACTAGCCTGCACGCAGGAGCGATCAGACCCCCCCTGCACATCATCCCCATAGGGGGGGAAAAAGGGGGGCGATCTGATCGCTCTGCGTGCACCCTGATCTGTGCTGGGGGCTGCAGAGCCCACCCAGCACAGATCACAACAAACAGCGCTGGTCCTTAAGGGGGGTAAAGGGTGGGTCCTCAAGTGGTTAAACACCTCTCAAGCCTCTTTCACCTAACACTAACATGGTATCAACTTCCAATCCTACAAAAACTATCAACAGAATTATACTTCATGACAATTTCTAAGCAAACTATGTTGAATATCCAATCATGTGTTTCTCCTTGAGAATCAGTTGTCCTAGCCTTCCAATACTATAAAAAAAAGACTATCAATACTGGGATGGGTAATCTAAAGATCAGTTTTCATACAGCCACAACCGGACTAGTGAAAATAATGTAGTAAAAAAAATGCTTCATTTTTTACCATAATTCTGTATAAATGATTTAGTCAGCGTTTGCTCATTGTAAAATCTTTCCTCTCCCCGATTTACATTCTGACATTACATGGTGACATTTTTACTGTGGGCAGGTTATGTAGCTGCTCCTAGCTGTTTTGGCTGTTAGAGACAGCTGTAAACAGCTAATTCCTGTCTGTGAACATTGTTACATTGTGGCAGTTTGCCCAGAGTACCGCGGTATTCAGAGCTTCTTGTGGGAGGGGTTTCAGCACAAAATCAGTCATACAGCGCCCCCTGATGGTCTGTTTGTGAAAATCATATTTCTCATGTAAAAGGGGGTATCAGCTACTGATTGGGATGAAGTTCAATTCTAGGTTGGAGTTTCTCTTTAAGCATTCATGCTACAGGAACTGGTTTTCACATACCGTGGCACAGGTAAGATGTAGAGACTCACTGCTAGGATAGAACCTTGGGCGCATGAGCACTGCTTGAGATGTCATAAACTGCTATAACTACAACAGCACGTACTATGCAATGAGTACAAGCCCCTCCTAAGGGACCTGACAACTGGTCGACCACTAGCCACCAATCCTGGCCTCCAATTTTAAATCGGAAGTTAGAAATATTCTCCTGTTCTATCACTGGTCAGCCAGGATAAAGGTTTTATACATCAGGGTACTGAAGCCAGCTGGTAGAAAGAGAGAACACTTACACACTGCAGAGGCATCTTATTCTAATGTAAGCTTCAGTCGTACATAAACAGGTCAGAATTGATACTGAGCACCACTTGAATGTGTGTGAAAAGAGTGAACGGAGGCACTATAGTAGCAAAGGGAGGTACCTTTTAATCCACGGTATGGATGGATTAAAAGGTGTGCCTTTTAATGGCACTAATTCCGTGCTCCTCCAGTCCAGTTTTCACCCTCCACATACTATCCAAGCTATCCCCTATGGGCAGTTTGTCAGGCTCAAACGAAATAACTGTAAAAGGGAGGACTTTGTTCTCCAGAGTAAGGAGCTGGCAACCAGACTATCCATTAGGGGATATAATATGGGCGATTTAAAATCAGGCCTTTTGAAGAGCAGATGCTTCGAGAAGAATTGATGACTAACAGAAAAAGGGCGAAGAAATGCCAGGGACCCAGTGAACAACCTTTCACATGTGTCTTTGGCTACTCCCCAATGGCAGGAAGAATTAAGTCTATAGTCCAGAAACATTGGTGTGAATTTCAGACCAATGTTGGTTCTTGTGGTGTAGCTAACTACAAACCTCTTATTTCCTTTAGGAGGGCACAGGCCATTGGAGACACGATCACCAATAGTGAGTTTAGGTCGGGGCATGGACAGAGCTGGTTGTAAAAACACATTTCAATTGGTAATTTTAGATGCGGAAATTGCAACCATTGTGCACAATTTAAAACTGGTAAGGGCATACGCCTTGGCGCTAAGATCATCAATTTTAAACAATTCTTGCATTGCCGATCTAAAAACACAGTGTATGCCATCATCTGCTCATGCAACTGGTTTTATGTAGGACAGACCACCTGCATGATCTGCACCCGATTTCAAGAACATGCCAATTGGATTACGACGGGTGTGGGGGCAGGGAGATTTATTCTACAGATGCGTGATTGCCACAACAGGAATGCGGATTCCTTGCCATTTTTGGGCTTAAAGCAGATCCCCATACCACATAGGGGAGGAGATCATGAACAGGCATTGCTTTAACAAGAAGCTAGATTGATTTCTGAAAAAGGGGCCTATGGTCCTCTAGGGTTAAATGAGAGAAACGAGCTTCACTGCTTTCTCTCTAAATACTAATGTGTTTTGTCCTGCTTCTCTATTTTTAATTGTATTCAAGCAGTCTCTTGCTGTAATGTAATATGTTTATACTTCTGAATCACTGTCTATTGTATCCTAGACGATTGTGTCCCTTTGTATATGACCGGCAGATGGTTTATGATCGCCATAGCAACAAGCCTCTACGTGCAGCCAACGGATGGGCAGGCAGTGGCGCCAGATCCGGTGAGTGACGACACGCAGTATGCGGGGAGACTTGCAGCTCACCTATTGGTTTGAGCTCCGTGCATGTCACTTCCGGTAGGTAGAGCCTATATGCCGGGACATCGCGGCGACGTTTGGTGGGCGTTGCATACTGCCGGGATGGCGGTGAGTGAAACCATACAATACTTGGGTTAACTTGTTCCTTATATCTGCCTCTGAAGAAGCTTTCTTAGCGAAACAGCTGTCAAGCATCCCCTTACCCCCACTGTGTACCCCCATTGTGCTGCACGCCGTGCATTAAAAGGTACCTCACTTTGCTACTACAGTACCTCCGCTCCCGCTCTTTTCACACGCATTTGTACGTCTCTGAGAGCACGTTGTGGCATGGAGTACTCAATCCGGTGAACCCAGTGTCTTCTTGCCCTCATCTAGTGCCAGTCTTTCTCCTTCATACTGCACCACTTGAATGTGCAGATATTTCTTAAAGTGGTGGCTTCTTGGATGCAAATTTAAACCCAGGATGTTAAAGCATAAGGATAAATGCAGTAACTCAAATCCAAAATCCATAGTTAAAAAGTGATATCAATGAGATGTGCTGGGGTTCCTTTGTTTTTAACTCAGGAGAAAAACAAAAAAAACAACAACAACAAAAATCTATTGATATGCAGTGATCGAAAACACTGATCTGAATAATGAACCCAAATGGCGGACAATGTAATAATAGAGCATGATAGTGTGAAGTCTGAGGTATATTGTGTAGAGAGGATTAAGGCAAATGACTCACACAAGGCCAGCATATTTCTGCAGCTGTTTCCTTAGCCATGCAAACTCCCGATAACGTCTCCTCACACAGGATGTCTTGGCAGTGAATGCCTTGCTGTTGGTCTAGAGAAGACAAAATATCGCATTAAATTGTTTTTGCCAAATACAGGGCCAGATTGATGCATGCAGGGCCGGATTTACCATAAGGCACTGTAGGCTCAGGCCTACAGGCGCCTGATGATGATAAGGCGGCTCACTCCCCTTCCCTATGCAAAGGTTACTCGCTCAGCTCTCGGGATTCCACTGACAAGATCTCCCTTCAGTCAGGGGCACCTCTAGCTACTTAATACGAAGGTTCTTCGAGCTACCTAATACTTGGGGGCACCTTAACTACTTAATACTAAAGGTATATCTGGCAACCTAATACTAAGGGGCACCCTGTAGCTTCCTATGATGGGCAAGGAAGTGAGGGAGAAGTGACAGCTGAGACGGGCATCACACTTGCGGTGCAGTTTGGTAGGGTTTGTAGGTTCATGGAGGGTGAAGTCTAAGGTGCCAGGATATCTGTGCCTATAGGCTCCTGTGAGGTAAATCCAGGCCTGGATGCATGTCATATAATAGGGAGCAGTTGTAGAACTAGACACATTGCATCTAGAGACATATATTGCCAATGCCTTACTCACATGTAGGAATATTTTATAATCTATGTAGGAGGTCCACGATCCCTCGTTCTGCAGTCTTGGATCCTGGACACGTATGGTGATGAACTCCTGCAAACACAAGATCGCAAGTTTGCGGTCAGGCAGATGTCCATGGATTAGGCAGAGTTGTGGTAGCCAATTCCGATCTGTTGTCTCACACTGTAAGTAAACAGTTACAAAAACACCCTTTTTGGCTGGCCAGTGAAACAGCCATCAAGCTTAGTTAGAACACCTGAAAGGGAACATGAAGTGAGAGGTATATGGAGGCTGCCATATTTATTTCCTTTTAAACAATACCAGTTGCCTGGCAGTCCTGCTGATCCTCTGCCTCTAATACTTTTAGCCATAGACCCTGAACAAGCATGCAGATCAGAGGTTTCTGATAAGGTTAGTCGCATGCTCATTTCAGGTGTGTGATTCAGACATTACTGCAGCCAAATAGATCAGCCAGGCAACTGGTATTGTTTAAAATGAAAACCTCTCAGGGGGTATATGGAGGTGGCCATATTGGTTTCCTTTGAAAAGACAACTGAAGTGAAGAGAGAAGGAAAATGGAGGCTGATATTTATTTCATTTTAAACAATGCACATTCCCTGGTTGTCCTGCTGATCCTCTGCCTCTAATACTTGTAGCCATGGATCATAAACAAGCATGCAGATCAGGTTTTTGACAAATCTGACAAGCTTAGCTGCATGCTTGTTTCAGATGAGCGATTCAGACATTACTGATGCATGAAAGACCAGCAGGATGCCGGGCAGCTGGTATGGTTAGGTACGGTTGCAGGACGGACGCTGCAGTCCGGGATCAGGGGGAAGTACCACCAGACCGCAAACTGATCCGGTTTCAAAAAAAGTGCATCAGTTTTGCATCAATTTCCGTTCCGTTTTTTACCTCAAAAAATGGACAGAAAACGTCTCCATCATTAGGAAGGTAGTGGGAGGATTTTTTGGGCCAATAATAAAGTTCAGGCTATCCGTTTTTTCATCAGTTTTTTGGTGCCATTTTGCCTGTGGAGATGGAGTTTTCTCATTGCTTTTCACTACCCATCCGTGTATCCGTGGTCCGTAAAAATGCAGCAATTCCGGACCTTCCGTTCAGGTTTTGAAAACGGGTCCCCGCAAACGCAGACAGATCCGTTTTTTTCTTGGGCGAGGACGGCTGCTATTTTTAACATTAGTATCCAGGACTCAGTTTTTCATCAGGGCTGAAAAACGCAGCCACGGATACATTTCTGGACCTAGTGTGGACCTAGCCTTAAGAGAATATATTGTAAATATAGCAGCCTCCATAATCCTCTCACTTTGTCTTTTAAACAATGCAAGTTGCCTGGCTGTCCTGCTGATTATTATTACTGATTTATATAGCGCCAGCATCTTCCGTGGTGTTGTCAGATTGACAGGTTGAACCAACTATTTCCGACTCTTCCAATCTGTTCACGATCATCTATAATGAAATCGATTTTATGAAGTAATGATTGGGAGAAGTTCAGACATGTACAAACGATGCAACTTCCTGTCAGATTACCAGTCGATCTGATTGGAAATTGCATAGTGTGTACCTAGCATTATACTTTTAGCTATAGACCCTGAAGAAGCATGGATATCAGATGTTTGACTTAAAGGATACCCCACAGATAACTATGCTGTGTTCCTTTTTTTATTTCTCTGCCTGAAAGCGTTAAATATCAGGTATGTAAGTGTCTGACTCAGTCCTGACTCAGACAGGAAGTGACTACAGTGTGACCCTCACTGATAAGAAATTCCCCTTTTTTACCTCTTTCTTGCTCTCAGAAGCCATTTTCTGCTAGGAAAGTGTTTTATAGTTGGAATTTCTTATCAGTGAGGGTCACACTGTAGTCACTTCCTGTCTGAGTCAGGACTGAGTCAGCCACTTACATACCTGATATTTAACTCTTTCAGGCAGAGAAAGAAAAAAAGGAACACAGCATAGTTATCTGTGTGCTAGGCACTGTACATACACATGTCTATCTCATTATGTCACATTTCAGTTGGGGTATCCTTTAAAGCAAACCTGAGGCGAAAACAACATTAGTAGCAAAGGAAAGAGTAATCGTCTTCCACTATAGGAAGAGTTAAATCTATGCAAAAGAGCTTCTCTGAGCTATTCAACCCATTTGGGTCTAATACAGTCCTGTTTTCTGAAGCACTTAAACAGCAAAGAGAGTGAAAGGCAGCTTGAGATAAGGTTTTACAGAAGAAAGGTTCAAAGGGTAATTATTTCTGCTTTGTTTTAAAACCACACTCTCTTTTAAGCTATAAAACTGTGACTGTATGAAGCAAGGTTATAAAAAACAAAACAAACAAAAAAAAACAAAAACCTACAGAACTGAAAATTAAAAAAAAAAAATCTGAGAGACTTTTCTTTGCTACTAATGTTCTATTCATTATCCGTACTACACATACAATTCATATCATAAGTTTATTTTTCACTTCAGGTTTGCTTTAAGGTACTGAAAGCATGGGGTAGTGGATATATTTGTTTCCTTTGAAACAATACCACTTGCCTGGAAGTCCTGCTGATCTCTTTAGCAGCAGTAGTGTCTAAATCAAACACACGAGACAAGCATGCAGCTAATCCAGTCAGACTTCTGAAGTTCTGAAGTAAAATTTATAGCATAATAAAATGTCCGTCTGTAAAGGCTGCCATACACTGGTCGATTGCCACCAGATCGACCAGCAGATAGATCCCTCTGTGATCGAATCTGATCAAAGAAGGATCTATTGGCTGCCTACACTGCAAACAGATTTTTAATCGATTTCACTATGAAACCGATTCACAGTCTGTGGAGCTGCCGCTGCCCCCAGCATACATTACCTGATCCAGCCGGCGCAAGTCCTCCGGTCTCCGCTGTCTCTTCTCCGCTCTGGGCTCCAGCTTCACTTTACTTTGTGTCGGGGGAAGTTTAAACAGTAGAGGGCGCTCTACTGTTTAATCTTCCCCCGACAGGAAGTGAAGCCAGCTGGAGCCCAGCGCAGAAAAGGGACAGCGGGGACACGCGCCAGCGGAACAGGTAATGTATTGCCGCTATCGTCGGACATTCGAACGCCGCTATTGACACACTCCCGACCCGCCAGCGATCGAGCTAAATCTTCAGCGCGGACAGATCGACGGAAACGATCGATTTTGGATGGAAATCGATAGTTCGGTCAGCGTTTGCGCAAGGATTTCACAGCAGATTCCATCACAGTGATCGAATCTGCTGTATATCGGCAGGAAATCGTGTAAGTGTATGGGCCCCTTATGCCATTTTGCCACACTTCCGCTGTATAATACATTTTATTCTCAGTAATAACAGGTTCTCTTTCTCAATGGAATGGAATGCAATGTGCAGCTGGGGATTGTTTTTGCTGTCTTGTAGATAAGAGAACAGTATCACGCTAACCTTGAGTTACAACAGACTACTGTCTAAACAAATACCTATGAAATAATTAACAAGCTTACTCACGTAAAAACTTAAAGTATGTATATTTATGATTAAGATTGAACCTACATTCCCTATCTCGTTCATTAACTGGGGACTACCTGTATATTCATCTATCCAGTTTTAGATCACCCAGTAAGATAGTCTACTCATGTTAGCACCCAATTGGTGGTCAAGCTAGGCAGAATAATTATAAAATGTAATTTATTCCAAAGTATATATCCTTCTAGTCCAAGCCTTCCTTGGACAGATATTGCTATAATTCAGTGTATGTCTCTTGTGTGCTATACTCCAAGAGACTGATTGGTGATATTTCATACTTCAATCTGATCTGCATGGTTGTTCAGGGTCTATAGTTAAAAGTATTAGAGGCAGAAATCAGCATAACAGCCAGGCAATGTGCATTGCTTAAAAGGAAAAACATTTCAGCCTCCATATCTCTTACTTCAGGTGTGCTTTATGTTTGACTGCATTTGCCTCATGCTCGTTTCTGGTGTGTGGTTTAGACACTACTGACGGATGAGAAATCATCAGGATGACAGGCAACTGGTATTATTAAAAGGAAAATAATATGGCAGCCTCCATACCCACTGACTTCAGGTGTCCTTTAAAGTCAAACAGAAAAATTGATAGAGTAGAATCTTTTTACAGTAAACTCAAAAGGGACTAGGAAAAGCTGTTTACTATATCAGAAACGGTCATTGTATATTTATACAGACGCAGCTGCTGGGACCTGAGGACTGAGTTTACTTTATCCAGAGGTTTACTATATCAGAGTTTACTATATCCAGATGCTACTGTAGCAGGGCTAGTTTTGGTAGTACAGCACTGCTGTTCCTATCGTAAAAAAGGACAAACAACATTAATATTGCGCTTTTCTCCTGGCGGACTTTAAGTGCTTGAGCTGCAGCCACTAGGGTGCGCACTATAGGCAGTAGCAGCATCAGGGAGTCTTGCCTAAGGCCTCCAACTGAATAGGTGCTGGCTTACTGAACAGGAACAGCAAAGAATCGAATACAGATTGCTGTGTCAGAGGCAGAGTCGTTAAAGGAGAACTGTAATAAGAGGGATATGGAGGCTGCCATATTTAGTTCCTTTTAAACAAGACCAGTTGCATGGCTGTTCCCTTGATCCTCTGCTTCTAATACTTTTAGCCATAGACCTGAACAAGCAATTGCAGATCAGGTGTTTCTGACATTGTCAGATCTGTCAAGATTAGCCACATGCTTGCTTTTCTCGTGCTATTTAAACACTACTGCAGCCAAATAGATCAGCGGGACTGCCAGGCAAGTGGTATTGTTTAAAAGGAATTAAATGTGGCAGCCTCCATAGTCTTCTCACTACAGTTTTCCTTTAACCATTACACTATCAAGCCATTGATCTTACCTGTCAGTAAAACTGCATACCATAGTTTAGTGATTATAGCGCTACCTTCTTCCTAGCCCCCATCATTCTGTCAGGAGCCAGGACCACATTGCAGCTGCCCAGGTCTGGCCTTCTTCTGGGGGCCTTAGCTGCCACATTCCAACATTAGACCATGTGTTAGTCTATGGAAGCTTGATTGATCTAGGCAGCAGTGATGCATGGCTTGCAAAAGAATGTCAGGCACCAGAAAGGGGAGAAGCCTTAAAGGGACTCCGAGCAGTGCAGAAACTATGGAAAGATGCACATCATTTTAAAGCTCTCTTTCTCCTCTTTCCAATGATATATAAACCGCCACCCTACGCCTTTTAGTTTTCGCTATTTTCGCGATTGAAATTGCCGCGGCGGCGATTTCGATCGCGAAAATAGAGAAAACTAAAAGGCGTAGGGCAACGATTTAGGTGTCGTCAGAAAGAGGAGAAAGAGAGCTTTAAAATGATATCCATCAAGCCATAGTTATATTGTATTACACAGGGCGACTTTTTGTCAAATTTTTTTAAAGCTCTCTTTCTCCTCTTTCTGACGACACCTAAATCGTTGCCCTACGCCTTTTAGTTTTCTCTATTTTCGCGATCGAAATCGTGGCCGCGGCAATTTCAATTAGAAAATAGCGAAAACTAAAAGGCGTAGGGCGGCGGTTTATATATCATTGGAAAGAGGAGAAAGAGAGCTTTAAAATGATATGCATCTTTCCATAGTTTCTGCACTGCTCGGAGTCCCTTTAAGCTACGTACACACATGCGACAACGATCGTTCGTTGTCAACGACGAACGAACTTTTAATTGATGAAAGAACGACCTAAGTAAAGTTAGTTTTAAAAGGTGTGTAACGATCTGATCGTTAGAAGGAACGTTACATCACGTAAAAGTAACTATTGCGCCTGCGCATAAAAAGTTTCATGAAGAAATAGTGAAATGCGCATGTCAAGCCTAGTACGAACGATCGTTTCCAACGATGTACTACTTTTGCAAACGATCGTCGTTGGGAAAAATCCGCCAAGCTAGATCATTCGTTTTGAACGATCTAGCTCGTCCGTCGTTAGACTTAATGGTCGTTGGATGCTTTTTTTTTCAAACGATCGTTGTTTGAAAGGATCGGGGAACGATCGTTTCAAACGACTATAGTCGCATGTGTGTACGCACCTTTACACTCACTACAATATGAAACGCAGCTGTTCTGACTGGTAGAAGGAAGGGCAGTTCTGTAGTCACTGTACCAGGAACATAGACAGTATCAGCAGATGATGAATAAAATTGCCTGTCATTTAATAACTTGCTGAGGAGGCCCCTGCCACTTCCTCCCTGCCAATAATTGACGTTCCACTAAGTTGAATATTATGGCAGTGTAGCACGGGGGGTGTCACAGCACCACACATTAAAAGCATGTAATCCCAGACCTCGGTCCAGGAGTACTTTAAACTTCACAATACAAATGGCACTGCTATAAAAAAACATATAAAAATATATTGTTTGGCTCTTCACAATTAAAGAGCTACATATGCCTAATTATCTTAGTTGCTGGGCATATAGTGGACCATTATCCTTAGTGTGCACATCTGTACTAATCAGGTCTAATTGCTAGGGTGATAGTTCAGGGGTCCCAATGCATTACTAGGCATTGGTAGAGAGATGCATGTGAACAGCATTGTGGCCCTAAACGGTCACCCTAGCGATCACATCCAATTGCTATGGGCGGCAGGCATTAAAGGTGTGTATGCAACCTAAGGCTAGGTATGGGTCACATAAGATCATAATGGGCTAGGTAGGGGTTAAAACTTCACTACCGGTCGTGGTGAAAAGGAGAGAGAGGGGGGGGGGGGGGGTTGCTGGGAATAGGAAAATAAAACTATTTCGCTTTTTCACAAAAAGGAGGTAGGGAGCACAGTAATTAAATCTTTTACTACATGTTCTTTTCTGCATTTTTTTCCACGGAAAAGAAAATAGAAAATAACCTGATAACCTTCTGTTTGTTTTTCATATACTGCATGCATGTCTAGTTTTATTGTATTTTGCGGGAAATATCACAGGGAGAAGTTTGTGCCCTGCCTGATACTATCTGCTACTTTTGGCTTTTTTTTTCCCCATTAAACTTTTTTCTCTTCTACTTTTACTGATAGATTGCTGCCATTTGCCATGACAGCAATAATGCACACTTATGTGGGCGTATGCACAAGCGTTAGTGATGGTGTGATGCACAAGCGGAGGAACGCAGCGGTGGGCTTTCTTTCCTAGACATTAAATCAACATCCAGCCAGTCTTCGCTAGTTCTACTCCAGTTTGTATTATTATTATTATGATTATTATTATTTAGTATTTATATAGCGCCAACATCTTCCGCAGCGCTGTACAGAGTATATATAGTCTTGTCACTAACTGTCCCTCGAAGGAGCTCACAATCTAGTCCCTACCATAGTCATATGTCTACATTGTGTAGTATATGTTCTGTAGTCTAGGGCCAATTTTTAGGGGCGGGGGGGGGGGGGGGGAGCTAATTAACTTATCTGTAGGTTTTTGGGATGTGGTAGGAAACCGGAGTACCTGGAGGAAACCCAGGCAAACACAGGGAGAACATACAAACTCCTTGCAGATAGTGCCCTGGCTGGGATTCGAACCGGGGACCCAGCGCTGCAAGGCGAGAGCGCTAACTACTACGCCACCGTGCTGCCCATGTGCTCAAAGGCCACCTGAGATTACTTCATTCCCTACAGAAGTCAAGCCCTAGTCCATCTTCATTTATATGTATAACTGCTTTAAACACAGCAGAGTATTGTATTTAGCCATTAGTAAAAGCAAGAAATTTTGAATCAGGATGACACCATTTATTGGCTAACTTATGATTTTAAGTTAGCCAATAAATGGTATCATCCTGATTCAAAACTTATTGGTTTACACAGAATACTAAAGCCTCCTTGCGCTGCCCCAGTTGGAACCAGGCCCCAGGTAGCTGCAGCGACTAAGGGCTGGTGCACACCAAGCGTTTTTGGTAGAGTTTTCAAAACCGTTGCCGCTTGTGAAAACGCTTGGCTAATGTATCTCAATGGGCTGGTGCACACCAGCGGTTTGAGGTTTTTAGCAAACCGCAAACGTTGCTCCTGCAGCATTTTTGCTGTTTGCAGATGCGTTTCTGCCTCAATACAAAGTATAGGAAAGTGGAAAATTGCTCTGAAGAATGTTAGATCAGAGCGGTTTTCCAAGCGTTTGTGTTAAAGTAGCTGTTCAGTTACAGCTTTTACTGTAACTATATCTGAAATCTGCTACACAGAAACGCTCCAAAAAACGCTAGGCATGTTTAGAAAACCTTTCTAAACATGCCTACAATCGCTCTGAAAATCTGCTTTTTGCAGATTTGCTAGAGGTTTTTGGTGTGCACTGGGCCACAGTCTACATCACAAGTCAGCTGTAATACCCACTGCAGCCGTATCATGATAAACTCTAGGCACGTTATAACAAAAAATAAAAAAATTGCAGTTCTAAAAATG
Organism: Hyperolius riggenbachi; assembly: GCF_040937935.1. NCBI lineage: Eukaryota > Metazoa > Chordata > Amphibia > Anura > Hyperoliidae > Hyperolius > Hyperolius riggenbachi. Next base: position 106,134,438 of record NC_090657.1, read on the forward strand.
TAGTCATGTGACCTGAAGGAGCCCAGTTGGAAAGGTCAATGGGAGGCTTTGTGGGTGGGGCATCAACTGTTTAGGTCAACCTCATGATGCTATGTAGAGAGCAAAGAACTGGGGCACCGAGCTGCCTGAGAAGAGTGCGTCGTAAAGCTTTAAAAGTCTGTGTTCCTACACATTTATCCAGAGCAAAATTAATCTCATCTTTCAACTTTATAAATGGTCTACAAGGTCTATTTAACAAGAAATAGCAACATATGAATTTATCATTGTACAACTGTCATTTCTTAAAAGGACCACTATCTCGAAAATCTTAAAGTGAACCTCCAGACTAAAAATTGACTCAGCAGCACTGAAAAGGCCTGGTGTTTCTTTAACAGTTTTACAGCATCAGAACTTTGTTTCTCTTATACAAACCTCATTTTTAGCTGCACAGAAGAAAACTGCCTGGGCATTTTCCCCCTGATGCTGTGCAAAGCGTGATGGGATTTCTGATGTTGTTGTTCTCGTTCTGCTGTTTTGGTGCAAATTTTTTTTTTTTTTTTTTTTACATTTTGAATTTGACATTTGAGGCCTAGCGCATCCAGCTGGGAGGAGTTATCAAGACACAGGACAGTTGGAACTGTGTCTTATGCTCTCTGTCACCTCCTTTCAACCAAAAAGATGGCTGCCCCCATGACAAAGATGGCAGCCCCCATGAATCACAAACATTTGCCTGTTCTTTTAAAACGGGGTGGGTAAAAAATGATATTACCTACCTATTCTAATTAACATAACTAATGTAACTTAATGACAGTATGTTTGTTTAGGCTGAAGTTCCCCTTTAAAATGTAAAATACATTTCTTCCAGAGTACAATGAGCTATGTTGCAGTGACTTAAGGCTCATACACACATCAGACTATAGTCTTTGGAAAATGAAAGATCACAGACCAATCTTACCACCCTTCATGTAGTATGAGAGCCTCACTCTACACAGTCTTTTCTATGGAGCTGAACTCCACATCAGAAAAAAATCTTTGCAAGATGCTGCACACACAGATGCTGCACAGACACAAAAGATCAGTATCTGCAAAAGATCTGTTCCTGCCAAAAATCCATTCCTGCAAATTGCAATGATAGTCTATGAGATCTGCAGATCATCATACACACATAATTTAACTGACATTCATCTGCAGATCAAGCAATCATCTGCAGATCTGAAAATCCACCCTGGTGGATCTGATCTGCAGATGAATGTCAGTCAAATCATGTGTGTGTGATGATCTGCAGATCTCATAGACTATCATTGTAATCTTTTGCAGATACTGATCTTTTGTGTCTGTACAGCATCTGTGTGTGCAGCATCTTGCAAAGATTTTTTTCTGATGTGGAGTTCAGTTCCATAGAAAAGACTGTGTAGAGTATGGCTCTCATACTACATGAAGGGTGGTAAGATTGGTCTGTGATCTTTCATTTTCAAAAGACTATGGTCTGATGTGTGTATGTGGCCTTAGAGTCTGCAGACAAACTGACAGAACCAACAGGTTCTGGACTAGCCCACCTCCTCATGGGGGATTCTCAAAGTTTTCTTTATTTTCAAAAGCACTTAGTGAATGGCAGTTGCTCCGTTCAACTGCCAAAAAGGGGTGCAGCGAGCAGGAAGCCTGTGCAGCATCTTTGTATAAATCCTTTTTGAAGAGTGTCTTTAAAAACAAAGGTCATGCTGAGAATTACCCATGAGGAGATGGGCTAGTCCAAAACCTGTCAGTTCTGTCTGCCTACTGTAAGAGACAGCAACATAGGAGAAAAGTAATTTATGGCTCATTTTACTCTGTAAGAAATGTACTTTTTTGTATATGCTTACATGCATTTTAAACTTTACAGTTTTTCACTATAGTGGTCCTTTAAGACACACACACAAATCAAGCAAACAACAATGCAACTAAACTAGGGAGCGCAAGGTCACCATTAGCTAATGGTGCTCCCTGGTTGTTTCTTGAAGTTAACAGTTTTAGGTGAGACGGTCCCAGTGCAATACACTGAAGTTCTTGCATTGATCTATTTGAGAAACAAGTGGACAGTGAAATCAAAGCCTTGGTCTATCCTACAGCAACACCAAATCTAACCCCTGCTGAAAATAGGGCTCTACGTTGGCTCAAGAATCGCCCTGACCTTACCATTCGTAAAGCAGATAAAGGGGGATCTGTCTTCCTCTCAACTGAAAGTTACAAAGCAGAAGCTTTAAAGGACTTACGGGGCCAAATAAAAAAAAAAAGTTAAGTACCTGCATGAAATTTGAATACACGAAGAACGCCATCCGCGCCCTCTGTGCAGTTCCGCCAGGTCCCCGCAGTTCAATCGCCCCCCCCCCCCAGGCCGCTCCCGACCCCACAGCCCGGGCTCTCCTGCCTCTAGTAAAATGGCCACCTGAGCTGGTCCGCATAGACGTGAGTGCAGCTTTCGGGCCTCCTCCTCCTCCCCCCCCCCCCCCGCTACAGGAGACAGCCTGTGGCGTGGATCAGGGGGGAGGCCCTAGAGCTGCGCAGCCGCACTCGCATCTATGCGGACTGCGCAGCAGCGGCCAGCTCAGGCGGCCATTTTACTAGAGGCAGGAGAGCCCAACCCGGGCTGTGGGGTCAGGAGCGGCTGGGGAGGGGGTCGATTGAACTGCGGGGACCTTGCATTAAAATTTCATGCAGGTACTTTATTATTATTTTTATTTGGCCTTGTAAGTCCTTTAACCTCCTTAGCGGTAACCCCGTGCTGGACACGGGGTAAGCCACCGTGGAGGATTTCTCAGGCCCTGCTGGGCAGATTTGCATAATTTTTTTTTCAAACACGCAGCTAGCACTTTGCTAGCTGCGTGTTTGGTCTGATCACCACCGCCGATGCGCCGCTACCCGCCGCGATACAGGCCCCCCCCCCGCATACCCCTTGCGCCGGATCGGGATTCCCTGTGACGTCACTCCGTTCGTCGCCATGGCGACGGGGGAAGCCCTCAAGGAAATCTCGATCAGAACGGGATTTCCTTATGGGCAAGCGGCGCCGGCGGCGATCGGTGAGTACGGGGGGACGCTGCAGGGAGGGGGGGAGGGAAGCATGTAGCTAGCGCTAGGCTAGCCTACATGCAAAAAAAAAAAAAAGGGAGGTGAAAAAAACCCTCCCGCGCAGCCGCACATATCATTCCGCCAGGGAGGTTAAGACAGATATCAGACACTGCAACTTACAGTCCCCTCAAAGGAGACGCCACGGCAAATTACCATTCTGCCCTGAGGTCACTCCTCCGGAGAGGGGTAGACAAGACAAATAACATTTATATCGCGCTTTTCTCCTGGCGGACTCAAAGCGCCAGAGCTGCAGCCACTAGGACACGCTCTATAGGCAGTAGCAGTGTTAGGGAGACTTGCCAAAGGTCTCCTACTGAATAGGTGCTGGCTTACTGAACAGGCAGAGCCGAGATTCGAACCCAGGTCAGTCTCCTGTGTCAGAGGCAGAGCCCTTAACCATTACACCATGCAGAAAAAGGCTTTCTTACATCTGTTATGGGCAATAATCTTTTGCCTTCCTTTCCAGTGAAACCTGTGTGGTATTGCTTACCGAAGATCCATAAATCATTGACCGATCCCCCGGGCCGACCCATTGTGCCATTCCCACCATGGCATTCATTAGACTTGGTTTTAAATCACCTTTTTTCTAATTAACCCCACTTATACAGTGGGGGTTTTAATACATTTAAGACCCAACTAGGACTTTTTATCGTCCTTGTTACCAAGCATTTAACCCCTTTGTTGCCATATTGGGATCTACCTATACATTTTCAACTCTATGTGGTGTCTGTCCTCAGAACTGGTGTCTGCTTCCCACTTTTCTTTTTCTCAGTTTCTCTTTAGTGTACTACCCACTTCTCCTTTTTCTTTCTTTTCACTTTCTTCCTCTCCCTCCTACTCATCTCACCCGCACACTTTGGTACACCCCAGTTTCTTACCCCCCATCCCTCCATGGGACCTGGCCCTTTTCCTATATGCTTTAGGGACAGCTGCCTAGCCACTGAACTAATAAGCTCTAGAGTGTGAGAATTCCTCCACACCCAATGGTGACCATAGGCATTTTGTGCCACTTCGTTCTGTTTTTTTCTGACTAGTTCGTTTACACATGCCTTCTCAGGATCCTTATTTATGAGCGACTCTCTGGGCTAACTCACCACCAGTGTTTATCTGGGGCGGGGCCTCCCGGATTGCCATGATGACTACCTTTACGATGCTATGTTTGCAGCGTATGATCCTGTGTACAGCTCTTAGGGTAGACGCGCAGCCATAGGCCACTTTGCCGCGACATCATTGATGACGCGCGCATGTGACCTTCTGTATATAGCTGTGCGTCTCACCGCTAACTTCCTATCTAAGCACATTTCTGGGCCAATCATCTCGTGGGGGCGGGCCTCATACAGCGGACCGGAAGAGCGTCCCTTGTCTGACGCGCATTTAGTCTCGCTGTCGTTCCTACACTGTGTGCACACCTCAGAAGAAGCTTGGCGTTTGGCCTGCGAAACGGTCGTTAGGCCTTGCACCGATTGGCGCCCACACCTGCTGCCTCCCCTTTTCACTCAGGTACAGCCCCGAACACTATATTGTGATGACATTTTTTGATGCTTTGTCAAGTCTATCACCTTCTTGCAATGCTGTTACAATTGCATCTTGCAACACAGTGTTCATTTTGCTAAGAATAAACTATAGTGCCAGACATACCTTGCCTTTTGGATATTTTGCATGGACTCTGCACTCTGTCTTGAGCACATAGGTTTACTGGGTGTAAGCTACAAGCCAGCATATTACAGCATAACCAGAGTGCCTGCCATCTCTCCCACAAACAATACACTGAAGGACTTAGGTTGATATCCTGTATTTGTTTATATTAAAAAACAAACAATGCACTGTTCAGATATTAGTGGGAACATTTTTTAGCAAATGAAGGGTTTAGTCGAATAACCTACAATGATTCTCATGTGTTTTAAATGACCGTCATGACAGATCACATAATAGAGTGGCAAGATAATCATTCATAGTCAGCAGTGTGTACAAAGCCAGGAATGATTACATTGTTAAAGTACCCCTTAACCACTTGCCGACCGCCCACAGCCCATGGGCGGCGGCAAAGTGGACGCCTTAAGGACCGCAATACGCCTGACGGCGGCGGGTCCTTAAGGCGTGTCCGGGGAGCGATCGCGTCATCTATGACGCGCGCTCCCCGCGGCGAAAGGTCCCGCCCACCTTGCCCGATACCCCGCCGGCCAATTAGCAGCGCCGGCAGGGTTTAAAAATACGATCTGGCCAATAGTATTGTATAATACACTTTGTTTACGTAACAAAGTGTATTATACAGGCTGCCTCCTCCTCCTCTGCACGCATCTTCGCACGGATCTCGGAGGAGGAGGCAGCCCTGTTAGAGCAAGCACAGAACAGGTTTTTTACACCCACAGACCCCCCGATCGCCCACCCCAGCCTTCAGAACCCCCCCTGACCACCCCAGCAGACCCAAGTTTGCACCCAAGCACCCCCTAATAAACCTATCAATCACCCCCTGCCACTATCTGCCGACGCTATTATTTAGATTAGGTCCCTAACTGCCCCCTAGGGTCCCTTGATCACCCCCCCCTACCCTCAGATCCCCCCAGACCCCCCCCCCAGCCCCCCACCCCTGTACACTGTATACTGTACTGCATCTGCCTCACCCACTGACCACCTGTCTGTCACTTGTCTATCACCCCTTGTCACCACCACCCATCAGAGCAGACCCTAAACTGTCCCTTGGGGGCACCTGATCACCCACCCAGACCCCCAGATTGTCCTCAGACCCCCCCCCTGATAACCTCCCCAGTGCATTGTTTACATCTATTCTCCCCTGTAATCACTCACTGACCTCCCATCGGTCACCCCCTGTGTCTGCCACCCATCAGATCAGGACCCAATCTGCCCCGTGCGGGCACCTAATCAACCCCCCTCACCCTCAGATCGCCCTCAGACCCCCCCCCCCCCCCCCCAATCACCTTCCCAGTGCATTGTATTTGATTGTGCTGTCATATTGTGCTGTCATTGTATTTGATTGTCCCGTAATTGTATTTGATTGTCCCGTGATTGGCCTGTGATTGTCCCGTGATTGGCCTGTGATTGTCCCGTGATTGGCCTGTGATTGTCCCGTGATTGGCCTGTGATTGTCCCGGCCTGTGATTGTCCCGTGATTGTCCTGTGATTGTCCCGTGATTGTCCCGTGATTGGCCCGTGATTGTACCGTGATTGTACCGTGATTGGCCTGTGATTGTCCCGTGATTGTCCCGTGATTGGCCTGTGATTGTCCCGTGATTGGCCTGTGATTGCCCCGTGATTGGCCTGTGATTGTCCCGTGATTGGCCTGTGATTGTCCCGTGATTGGCCTGTGATTGTCCCGTGATTGGCCTGTGATTGGCTTTGATTGTCTCGTGATTGGCCTGTGATTGTTTCTGATTGCTTCTGATTCCCCACTCGCCACCACCCCCCTGTCACTATCCTAGTGATCTAAAAACAGTGATCAGTGGAAACTGTCACTTTTTTAGTATCACTAGTGTTAGCAGTTAGGCCAGTTAGCTAGGCCCCTTTGTTAGTGTCAGTTAGTGCTCAGCCCACTGCACCACAGTCACTAATTAGCGTCATCACTGTCGCTAATCAACATTGTTACTATATAGTATCTGTAAGTGATCATTACTGATCGCAGTCAGATCTATTAGGGTCACTAGGATCCACTAAAAAAACGCAGTGTTTGCCCGATCAGGTCTGATCGCTCGCCTGCACTTGCGTTCAGCCCACCCCACCGCAGTGACAGAATTTTTTTTTCTGATCACTGCAAAAACCACTGTACACTAGCTGTGCACTGTAAACATCAGTTTTGATTTTTTTTTTAATCAAAACTCAGTGATCACAGCTTTCTACCGCTCAAATACTCCCTTTCTCTAAGTAGGTGCTCTTTTTTCTGGGTAGTCTCAGAGGAATACCCCCTAAATTTAGCAGTCCACCATGGCAAAAAAGGGGTATTCCGATGATGAGGTTCTCAGGTACATGGCCCAGTCGGATGAGGACGATTGGGACGAACCATTCGACGAATCATCTGGGTCAGAGTTTGTACCTGAATTGAGCAGTGGCTCACTGACCGATAGTGATGACGAGGTTGAGGTCCCGGCTAGAGCCAGCCGTACCACACCCCATGTCGTTGGACCGCAGGTGGCGCAGGATCAGCCTCAAGGGCAGCAGAGTGGTGCTCGTGCTGGTCTGAGATTTCATGGTGGGGCAGGCAGCACAGCATCTCCTGGACCTAGAACCAGTACTTCCGTACACCCTGGTGAAGTGGCGAGCACCAGCGTGGAAGTTGAAACTGGTTCGGTGGCACGTGTAGTAACACCCCAGTCGCAGCCATCAAGTAGACGGGCCCGTACTACCCCTAGTTTACCAGAGGTGCTGGCAAATCCAAATTGGCAATCCCCTGATACCGCCGCACCCGTACTGCCCCCTTTCACCGCCCAGTCTGGAGTCCAGGTGATGACAGATAATCTAGGATCGCCCCTAGACTTTTTTTATCTGTTCATCACCCAGGATCTCTTAGACCTAGTCGTGGCAGAGACCAACCGTAAAGCCACACAATTTCTAACCGCCAATCCGAATGTCTTCCTTGCCCAGCCATTTCGGTGGAAACCAGTCCAAGTTTCCGAACTTAAAATTTTTTTGGGCCTTCTCTTAAACATGGGTCAAATCAAACAAAATGTGTTGCGGTCTTATTGGTCTACAGACCCATCACAACATGTTCCCTTGTACTCTGCTGCCATGTCCAGGACACGATTTGAGAACATCCTGCGCTTCCTGCACTTCAATGATGATGAAACCTGTCATGAAAGTGACCACCCTGCTTTTGACCGGCTCCACAAAATGCGGCCCCTCATAGACCACCTGTCATCAAAATTTGCAGATGCTTATACCCCTGAACAGCAAATCTGCGTAGATGAGTCCCTCATACGTTTTACCGGGCGCCTTGGCATCAAACAGTACATCCCAAGCAAGCGCGCCCCGTATGGGGTGAAACTGTATAAGCTCTGTGAAAGGGCCACAGGCTATACATCTTATTTTAGAGTCTATGAGGGAAAAGACTCCAAATTGGAGCCGGTCGGATGCCCTGACTACCTGGGGAGCAGTGGAAAGGTTGTGTGGGACTTGGCGTCACCCTTGTTCCAGAAGGGGTACCATCTTTATGTGGACAATTACTACTCAAGTGTGGCCCTCTATCAGCACTTAAAGTTAGAAGGAATCCGATGCTGTGGCACCGTGCGGCATAGTCGCCGGGGCTTCCCCCAACGGCTCATTACCACCAAACTTCAACGGGGGCAGAGGGCCGCATTGAGTGCTGACGACCTGCTCGCGGTGAAATGGAAGGACAAGAGGGACGTTTACTTTCTGTCCACCATTCACGCAGACACGACAGTCCAAATTCAACGGCGAACTGAGGTCATTGAAAAACCCCTTGTCGTCCACGAGTATAATACCAACATGGGAGGGGTGGACTTCAATGACCAGAGGTTAGCGCCCTATTTACTTTCCCGCAAAACAAGGCGCTGGTATAAAAAAGTGTCCTTTTATTTAATTCAATTGGCAGTTTACAACAGCTTTGTTCTCTACAGTAAGGCTGGGAGAACTGGATCGTTTCTACAATTTCAGAGACAGATCACTATGGAACTCCTGTATCCAGGAGGTGCCCGGGCCCAACCCCAAGATGCAACTAGCAGGCTGCATGGAAGGCATTACGCCTATCCGATTCCAAGTACCCCAGGTCACCGAATCCGAAGAAAACGCTGTCGTGTCTGCAGCAGGGCTGGAACAAGGCGTGACACCACTGTTTATTGTCCCCGCTGCCCTGACCAGCCTGGACTATGCCTAGGGGAGTGTTTTGAGAGGTACCATGAGCAGGTACACTATTAGAGAGTAGGGAACTACAGACACAGCGGTAGGCACACAAGGGTCTCTCAGTGCTATTTCACACTGCTGCGATGCGTTAGGGCAAAATGCCTAGCGAAAGTCACACTTTGCGGTCCCCCCCTACGCCGGAAGTGCTTGACTTAACACTAGTGCATGCCTACGTTACTGCGTGGCTTCTGTGGCAATTTCGATCGGCCCGGAAGTCATGTTAGTCTATGGCGACGCAGTTCATTACTAGGCCGAATGCTACTCTTGTGGTATTCCCTGAAGGTCTGTTTTGGACGATACGGTGCGGCGGGCTCGACCCACCGGATATGTCAATATGCAGTGTGAAACCAAACATCTGGTTTTGAGAGAGCGTAATACACAGGGCTGCCAGAAACCTCTCCTTTCACTTGGGACAAAATGCGTAATGTACTTCGCCACAACTCTGTGCGATTTGCACTTCGCACATTGTCCCATGGGGGAGGAGAGGTTTGTCCTCGGGAGGTAAGTTAAAAAAAACAAAAAAAAACAAAAAACAGGTAAGCAAAGAAGCTAATGTTTAGTTTGCAATGTTAAGGTTTTTATTAAAAAAGTTCAGTTTATTAATGTTAATGAAGTAATTGCTTTGCTGCTTGCCTGTTTTTTGTTTTTTTTTTGTATTTTTTTTCCTTTTTCCATCCAATAACCTTCCAGGTGGACCGAGCGAACGACTAACCAGCTGCAGCACTGATGGTGCATCCTGACAGAACATTGCGCGTCTGTCAGCTTACACATAAGTCGGTGCATGCAGCGCTGCAGGACGAGATTTCTCCTCCGCAGTCAAAAAGATACGTTTGCCGAGGCATATGGGCCGAGGAGTGGTGTTGGGGATTCATATGCTTTGGCAAACACTTTGTATCAAAAAAGAACTCTGGCAATGATTTGTTCATCCACATCGATCGGTGTGAATGGATAAATCAGGTTTGCCAGGGCATACGAGCTGGTGGGTTTGGATTTTTGGGGCGGCAGCTCCTATGTCCTGGCAGACGCCTTCTCCTCCTTTTTGTATTGTTTTGTCTTTTTTCTTCTCTCTTTTTTCTATCCAGACCGACCAATCAGCTGCAGCACTGATGGTGCATCCTGACAGAACAATGCGCGTCTGTCAGCTTACACATAAGTCGGTGCATGCAGCGCTGCAGGACGAGATTTCTCCTCCGCAGTCAAAAAGATACGTTTGCCGAGGCATATGGGCCGAGGAGTGGTGTTGGGGATTCATATGCTTTGGCAAACACTTTGTATCAAAAAAAGAACTCTGGCAATGATTTGTTCATCCACATCGATCGGTGTGAATGGATAAATCAGGTTTGCCAGGGCATACGAGCTGGTGGGTTTGGATTTTTGGGGCGGCAGCTCCTATGTCCTGGCAGACACCTTCCTCTTTTTTTTTTTTCTCCAAAATTTTTTGGCAGATATTTTTTCATCCACATTGATTGATTGTTTGACGTTAATTTTTCCTTTCAGCCCACAGTGCATTACCCTTATGCCCAATATAAGGAGTATAGCAGAAACTCCTAATACTGGCCATACATGTAATGATTGCAGAGACCCTAAAATGCCAGGACAGACCCCACGAATGATGCCATTTTGGAAAGAGGACACCCAAAAGTATTCCGTGAGGTGCATGGTGAGTTCATAGAATGTTTTATTTTTTGTCACAAGTTAGCAGAAATTGTGGTTTTGTGGTTTTTTTTTGTTTTTTCACAAAATGTCATTTTCCGCTAACTTGTGACAAAAAATAACATTTTCTATGAACTCACCATGGCCCTCATGGAATACCTTAGCGTGTATTCTTTCCAAAATGGGGTCATTTGTGGGGTTTGTTAACTGTCCTGGCAAGTGGGCGGGGTGCTAAATTTTGAGCACCCCTGTAAAGCCTAAAGGTACTCATTGGACTCTGGGCCCCTTAGCGCAGTTAGGGTGCAAAAAAGTGCCACACATGTGGTATCGCCGTACTCGGGAGAAGTAGTACAATGTGTTTTGTGGTGTATTTTTACACATACCCATGCTGGGTGGGAGAAATACCTCTGTAAATGACAATCTTTTGATTTTTTTACACACAATTGTCCATTTACAGAGTTATTTCTCCCACCCAGCATGGGTATGTGTAAAAATACACCCCAAAACACATTGTACTACTTCTCCCGAGTACGGCGATACCACATGTGTGGCACTTTTTTGCACCCTAACTGCGCTAAAGGGCCTTCACAGGTCATTTTGCGGAATTTGATTTCCAGACTACTCCTCACGGTTTAGGGCCCCTAAAATGCCAGGGCAGTATAGGAACCCCACAAATGACCCCATTTTAGAAAGAAGACACCCCAAGGTATTCCGTTAGGAGTATGGTAAGTTCATAGAAGATTTTATTTTTTGTCAAAAGTTAGCGGAAAATTGATTTTTATTGTTTTTTTCACAAAGTGTCATTTTCCACTAACTTGTGACAAAAAATAAAATCTTCTATGAACTCACCATACTCCTAACGGAATACCTTGGGGTGTCTTCTTTCTAAAATGGGGTCATTTGTGGGGTTCCTATACTGCCCTGGCATTTTAGGGGCCCTAAACCGTGAGGAGTAGTCTGGAAATCAAATTCCGCAAAATGACCTGTGAAATCCTAAAGGTACTCATTGGACTTTGGGCCCTTTAGCGCAGTTAGGGTGCAAAAAAGTGCCACACATGTGGTATCGCCGTACTCGGGAGAAGTAGTACAATGTGTTTTGGGGTGTATTTTTACACATACCCATGCTGGGTGGGAGAAATAACTCTGTAAATGGACAATTGTGTGTAAAAAAATCAAAAGATTGTCATTTACAGAGGTATTTCTCCCACCCAGCATGGGTATGTGTAAAAATACACCCCAAAACACATTATAGTACTTCTACTGAGTATGGCAATACCACATGTGTGGCACTTTTTTGCACCCTAACTGCGCTAAGGGGTCCAAAGTCCAATGAGCACCTTTAGGCTTTACAGGGGTGCTTACAATTTAGCACCCCCCAAAATGTCAGGACAGTAAACACACCCCACAAATGACCCCATTTTGGAAAGTAGACACTTCAAGGTATTCAGAGAGGGGCATGGTGAGTCCGTGGCAGATTTCATTTTTTTTTTGTCGCAAGTTAGCAGAAATGGAAACTTTTTTTTTTTTTTTTTTTTTTGTCATTAAGTGTCATTTTCCGCTTACTTGTGACAAAAAATAATATCTTCTATGAACTCACTATGCCTCTCAGTGAATACTTTGGGATGTCTTCTTTCCAAAATGGGGTCATTTGGGGGGTATTTATACTATCCTGGAATTCTAGCCCCTCATGAAACATGACAGGGGGTCAGAAAAGTCATAGATGCTTGAAAATGGGAAAATTCACTTTTTGCACCATAGTTTGTAAACGCTATAACTTTTACCCAAACCAATAAATATACACTGAATGGGTTTTTTTTTTATCAAAAACATGTTTGTGCACATTTTTCGCGCTGCATGTATACAGAAATTTTACTTTATTTGAAAACTGTCAGCACAGAAAGTTAAAAAAATCATTTTTTTGCCAAAATTCATGTCTTTTTTGATGAATATAATAAAAAGTAAAAATCGCAGGAGCAATCAAATAGCACCAAAAGAAAGCTTTATTAGTGACAAGAAAAGGAGCCAAAATTCATTTAGGTGGTAGGTTGTATGAGCGAGCAATAAACCGTGAAAGCTGCAGTGGTCTGAATGGAAAAAAAGTGCCTGGTCCTTAAGGTTTAGAAAGACTGTGGTCCTCAAGTGGTTAAACTGAGAGGGGTGGTTTTCGTGTTAAAATAAAATTGTGTTTGTGGTCCAGCACTCCCAGGGGTCCCTGCAGTACTCAGTTGAAATCTTTAACGGTTACTGAATTCTGAATATGGGCAGGGAGGAAGTGGCAGTTTTCTTGCTCTGCTGGCCCTAGGAACAGGAAAGTACTTCCAGGTCAGCGCAAATGCAGTGAAAATGCCAGGGCTTAGGAGAGGACACTGCGGTCGAATGGAAGAGCTGACGGGATGGTATAGACAGCGGGTAGGCGAGTTATAATCTGGGGGGTTCCCCACATAGGTCAATAATCGCTTCAACTGAACTCGGGTCAAAAAGGAAATACTTACCCAAGAGGAGGAAGCCTCTGGATCCTGTGGGAGACTTCTAATGGTCTCCTCTAGTCCCTCATTTCCGGTCACAGACAGCCCAAAGATTTCCAAACAAGGGCTTGTCAGAATTCGGGGCACACGTCTCTTCCAGCACCTGCACGAATACATATTTGAAGAGAAACGCAATACGGATTTTCTGAAGGGCCCCGGCGAGTGGTTGCAGGAAGGAGGAAGACCCAGAAAGCCTCTACAGCAGGGGTCCCCAAACATTTTGGGTTGAGTCAGGTCAACATACTTCAGACAGCTGGGGGGCCAGAGTATACATAAAATTATGTAGAAGTCTTTGCGTGCCAGACAGTGAAGCATACCCAGGTGACAACCTACACTCCAATGGACAGCAGTGTCACCTGATGTGGAATTTGGTTGGAAACTAGCAAATTACTGCTTTCTGGCTTCCATGTGGAAGGGTGGTGCCAGCCCTGCTATACTGTATGCGGGTGCGACGCTCACACGGGTCCCGAGAAAACCGTGCATGCGCCATTTAAGTAACAAATGCAAATTCCATTGCAAAAAAAAACCAAAATGACTTTTAAAATCAACTTTTTTTTCCCTACTCCCTGGCTTTGCCAGCAATCACTGATAGCTATCAATTACGGAACCTCTCACTTAAGTGTGAAATCTATTCCCAAGCATTCCTGGAAAGTATATGGCTCATCCATCAGATGAAATCATATAGGAGCATGACAGAACCAATTTAAAGGAGAGAGAGAGCTGGGACTGCTCGGCCCGATCTCCGCAGGGAAGCTGACACTTAGCCCTACTGTCCTAGCTTCGAAGACCCCCAACTGAGTTCTTCAACCAGAACTGACCTGCAGTAAACCTTAAAAAAAGGGAAGGTTCACGCAGCACCTAAATTAAAAAAAAAAAAATATATACAAATCCACTTACCTGGGGCTTCCTCCAGCCCGTGGCAGGCAGGACAAGCCCTCAGCGCCGCTTCGAAGAAAAGCCCGACCTGGAAGCCGGCCTGGCTAGGTCGGGTGCACCACCGGAGAAGACCGGGAGCCTGCGGAGCGGCGCCGAGGGCACGTCCTGCCTGCCACGGGCTGGAGGAAGCCCCAGGTAATTGGATTTTTAAATTTTTTTTTTTTGCTGCGTGAACCTTCCCTTTAAAATGTCTAGGATAATCCATAGACTTCTGTATTTGTAATATTTCTGGTGTTACAAAGATACCATGTCCTTCAAATTCGAGTGTGTTGGACTTCACGTGACACTGGTTCTGAGAGATTATCAACCATCTGGATCTTCCAGAACCAGTTCTACAAAGGGTGGAAGTAACGAACGGTGTTATTTGTCACCCATGGTCATCATGTGTAGTATCAAATGATTTGTAAAGTTATGCTGAGTGTGAATATGCATTCTGTTTCTTGATGTAACCTATGGGCACGGAGAAAGTGGGCAAAACAGGAATTGGGCCAAAATCTCTCCCTGTCTAATGGGACACTGCCCCTATTCAAATTGCACAAGGCTGAACTTGTACGTGTCATAACCCCTCCCATCTAAAGTGAGGATTAAAACCTCAATGACACTGGGCCCAGCTGTCCAAAGTCCTTCATCTGAAAGCTTTGTCGAATAACATCCAACAGCCAGCTGGACACTGGCAAAATTCCTTGGATTGTTTCTAACAAAGGCATGGCAATCGCCATCTTGGACTTTCTTTGGACTTGCGATTGCCGCATGGACTACCAATAACGGTATTTGAACTGTATTTTAAGACATTCTGTTTTGCTTTCATCTCTACTCTCTATCAAACGATCTGTTCTGCCGGACAGGTATATTTATCTGGGGGTTAAATTAGACTGTGTGTATGTAGTTTTAGAATAAAACTAACGATTTTATCGTTCAGTCTTGTGCCTGTTCTGGTCATCTGATTGCTGCTACAATGAACTTGCTCTCTGAAGAGTCTACCGCATTGTTTTATTACCGTATTTTTCGGACTATAAGACGCACCGGACTATAAGACGCACCTAGGTTTAGGGGACAAAAATTAAGGGAAAAAAAATTATATTGAACCTGGTGCATCCATAGTGCCGTTGTGTCTTCTATATCTTCCCTCCCACAATGATTGTTCCTCTTGTGCCTTTCTGATACCTCTTGTGTCTCCCTGTGTCCTCCTTTATTCTCTGTCCTGTGTCCTTTGTCCCCCTGTGTCCTTTGTCCTCCTGTGTGCTCTATGCCCATGTGTCCTGATGTCCTCTTTGCCTCTATGTAGCCCTGTGTCCTCTGTCCCCATGTCTCTTATCCTCCTGTGTCCTCCATACCTGTGTCATCCTGCCTTCCAGTATCCCTGTGTGTTGGAGTGCCTGTCCCCCTGTTCCCTCTGATGTCCGCTGTGCCACCTCCTTAGTCCTCTGCAGTGTTGATACCCCCGCACCCTCAGTCCTCTCCAATGTCGCTGTTCCCCGCCCCTCTAAAGAGTGGCCACCATCCTGTCCCCTCGGCGTCCATTACATGCCTGAGATGACGGCTGCAAACGTTTTGTTCAGGCTACGTCCCCTCCGGCGTCCATTAAATATCGGAGGTGAAAGCTGCAAAAGTATTCTTCAGGCCATGTCCCCTCCGGCCATTACATACCGGACATGACCGCTGCGCGGTTACCCAGAAGTGGCTACGGAACTAGTAGCCTCACAACTTTGAAAAAGATTGGCGAATCAGGAGGAGGGGCGCTGCCCCAGACCGCCAATCACAGCTCTCGCTGCTCTCTCCTCCTTGCCGATAGGAGCCGCGGTCTTTCGGGCGGGACAAGTCTCGGTATTGGGGCCAATCACTGCACTCCATGCATGGACAGCAGTGATTGGCCCCAATGCCGAGACTTGTCCCGCCCGAAAGACCGCGGCTCCTATCAGCAAGGAGGAATGAGCAGGGAGTGCTGTGATTGGCGGTCTGGGGCAGCGCCCCTCCGCCTGATTCGCCGATCTTTTTCAAAGTTGTGAGGCTACTACGGTAGTTCCGTAGCCACTTCTGGGTACAGCGGTCATGTCCGGTATGTAATGGCCGGAGGGGACATAGCCTGAAAAATACTTTTGCAGCTTTCACCTCCGATATTTAATGGACGCCGGAGGGGACGTAGCCTGACGAAAACGTTTGCAGCCGTCATCTCAGGCATGTAATGGACGCCGGAGGGGACAGGATGGTGGCCACTCTCTAGAGGGGCGGGGAACAGCGACATTGGAGAGGACTGAGGGTGCGGGGGTATCAACACTGCAGAGGACTAAGGAGGTGGCACAGCGGACAGCAGAGGGAACAGGTGGGCCAAAGGACAGGGGACATGGGAAGTAAAAAAAAGTAGTATTCGGAGTATAAGACGCACCAACTTTTTCACCCTACTTTTGGGGGAGAAAGTGCGTCTTATAGTCCGAAAAATACGGTATGTTCTTATAAATTGTTGATTTGCTAGCTAGGTTGTAAATAACAGTTTCTTCTTTTTAGGAGTCGCTAGTTGGAGACTGCCCGCTCCATTCAACATGGACAGTGGTGGCAGTGAAATTGCCCGATTTCTAGCGTGAAATCGATATTTTTAGTTTACCGATTGTACATGTATGGGCACCTCCAACCAATCTTAACCGTTTACTACGCACACAGTGAATCTGCCTCCAGAAGTCTCTAGTGCATGAGACCTGCATGGCAACAGTGGCCTAGTAATACGCGATTGTCACATTACATATTGTCGGCAGTTGAATGACCAATCTTTATCGTCAGTCAGCATTAGCAGGAAGTACGGTGAGCAAATGGAAAAAGATTAGGCGGGATTGGCACGCTCTGTCACATTAATAACGTCTGACGATCCAGCAACCGGTTTTTTAATGTCTTGTAGACTGGATCGCAGGACTGGATTGTCACAGCAGGCCACCAATATTTAAAGATGTAGCTGACCACATCTATAAGTTATGCATTTTGTGAGTGGTGGACAAGTTAAAAAAAAAATAAAAAAAAATACACGGGGCCAGATTCAGCCCGCGGGCCTTAGTTGGAGGACCACTGCGCTACAGGATCCAGAGGCTTTCCTCTTAGATATTTCATTTTCCTTAACAAATCAGATTGTTTCCGACATCGCCAGTCAACACATCACGTTATGTAGATATCATGAAAAATGGAGAGAATTCACACGTTTTATCTTTCAGTTTATACAAGTCTAAGTTTGAATCTGATTTGTAGCACTTTGCTGTCTTGAGAGAGTAGTTTTCTCAATTATTTTATGTATGGCCCATGACTAACGCCACAAGTGTACAGAACCTCATGCCCTGCCAAGCTGCATGCTATTCTCTATTCAAGTGGGGGAGGATCTCAAAATATTGCTCAGAGCCACAACTAACCTAACTGAAAGTCCAAAGAGGTGATATCAGTGACATAGATGACATTGAGGGGGTGGAGGGCCTGCAGCTCTGCCTGAATATACACATTTGATGCCACATGTAATCAGAAGAGCAGTCCATTTAATGTTACCCAGAGCTGAAAGAAAAAAAAAAACATGAAGCAGAATTCTCACACTCTTGTTCATGCAAAAATGGGGAGGGGAGAGTAATATCCACTAGTCATAGACATACAAACCTTCATTGGAGGTTATATCAGGTTACTCCACTCCTTCTATACATAGGCTTCAGCTTAAACCTAACTGTCAAAGTATCTTTCCAACAAATCCATGTTGTCATCCTCTTTATTGACAAAATATACAGTAACATGGAGCGAGGAAGTGGGGCCACTATTCCTGCAGCCCTCAACTTCATCTACAAAGGTGGAGCTGACAGAGCTTAGCAGGGAACCATTTAGACAGCAGGCACCAAAGAGAGCTTGGAACCTGAAATGAGAGGGAGGCTGACATATTGCTTTCATTTTTAGCAATACCAGTTACCCGGCTATCCTGCCGGTCCTTCTGCCTCTGATATTTTTAGCCATAGACACTGAACAAGCATATGCAGATCAAAGGTTCCTGACAAAAACCAGACAAGATTACCTGCATGCTTGTTTCAGGTGTGCGATTCAGACACTGAGCAGAAAGATCAGCAGGGCTGCAAGGCAGCTTGTATTATTTAGGGAATAAATACCGTACGTCAGCCTCCATATACTTGCTTTAGGGTCCCTTTCATGCAGTCTTGCAGGTTTATCATTTTGCATTCAGACTGCTCAGGTTCACTTGAAAACTCAAACGTCACAGCATTTTGCAAATGAGTCCGTTTTGCATACAGCAAATAACTCAATATTATTTGCGGGTGATCTGCTTTCTAGCTAGAATGGAGTGTTCTGGGGACCTAAGTAGAGATTACACCATGCTTACCTCCCCTTCCATGGTGTTCAGACACATTCTAGGCGTACAACCAAGTCACATTTATTTCCACCTGCAAAGAGAAACAGGATATCACCACGCTGGATAGCAGCAACCTTGCCTCAAGATTCTCCATATGGCAACCCCAAAAATGTCAATATTTGCAACATTCATTTTTGTTACAATTGTACACTGCCAAGTTTCATGAAGTGTCCCCCTCACACACACAGGATTTTCTCACTATAATTATTTGTTATGGTCAAAGACCCATCTCCCAACTGCATTTCAGCTCTAAAAAATAAGCAACAGTATAAGAACATTTAAAGGAAAAAAACTTTTCTTTGTTACAGCTGATACAAATCCTGCAATAAATCTGCAGTTTGTCCATGTCCTGCTTTCATGGAAGCAGACATATTGTTAACATCCTGTGTTTTCAAATAAGCGCTCTGCTGTGGCAGTCAGCTGACACAGCTAAGGGATCAAAGTACACCTTGTATTATCGTAAGAGAACAGAGGCGCCAGCAGGATAATAAATGTAATAAAAATTTTAAACTTTGCTGGGAGGCAGTGGTGGACTTACCTCCGGAAAGCAGACTCAAAATACTGTCTGAATTAAACAAATACATTTATTATTGGTACCCCAAAAGATGCAACGCGTTTCGCAGGCACAGCCCGCTTCATCAGGCAATAAGATAGGGGACAAACAGTAGCTCGTCAGTAGCACGAATGGCACCTCTACAGAGGTGCCATTAGCAGAGGTGCCTCTACAGAGGTGCCATTCGTGCTACTGACGAGCTACTGTTTGTCCCCTATCTTATTGCCTGATGAAGCGGGCTGTGCCTGCGAAACGCATTGCATCTTTTGGGGTACCAATAATAAATTTATTTGTTTAATTCAGACAGTATTTTGAGTCTGCTTTCCGGAGGTAAGTCCACCACTGCCTCCCAGCAAATTTTTAAATTTTTATTACATTTATTATCCTGCTGGCGCCTCTGTTCTCTTACGATAATACTGTGTCCACCCCTGGTGGAGGGGTGACATACCCCTACTTTCCTGATCTACAGAGAGCGACATCTTAATCCTGAGTGAGGACAGGTCTAATCTCCTCACCTGCATCTACAGTGGTTGCCTAAGAGGTAACCCATGTTTGTGAGTATATTCATCTCACACTTACATTTATCCACGGTTTCCAATACATACTACACTATATTGGGCTCTCGGTGTCTCCTATTTAAAGTACACCTTGTGATTAGTAACAGATGAAGGGGAATTAGACAGGCTAAACTCTCCAAGTACATACAGGGTGCATTTCTTTATGTTTTCTTTCCGTCCAGTGCAAGAGTTCAGGTCCACTTAAAAAAAATAAAATGATTAGTCCTTTCTACCACCACAGCTAGAAAAATACTGTTTTCAGACCTGCTGTAGACCTTAAAAGTGAGAGAAATACAGAGGCCGATTTATTTATTGGCTAGGTTCATACTGCAGTGTTGCGTTTCATACCCTATAAAAAACAGGATCACAACGCAATGGGGGAAAGAAGCTGCATCATGCACGCAAGTAGTGAAGCAAAAACACTCCAGTTTCTTCCCACATCCCAAAAACATACAGATAAGTTAAAGCGGACCCAAACCAAACATTTTTTTTTAATTCAAAATATTTAGTTGCACCACTCTGACACATACAAAGATAAATAAACACTCCTTCAAGCCTATGAGCATTTCAGTGCATGCTTTTCACCCTTCTCTTTTCATAACTAGGGTTATACAGGTGGCAGCCATTAGCAATTCCTCCTTTGCTGGACACCATCTACTCCACCAGTCTGCCGGATTCTTTCCCGGCAATATGAAAGGAAGGGAGGGGTTCCTCCAATAAAATGTAAAATATTTTATATTTGTCATCATGCGGCTAAAAAAAAAGTCTGCTATTATTATAAATTTAGAAAATAGATTTCTGAAATCTTGTATTTTTTATTTGGGTCCACTTTAATTGGCCTCCCTCTAAATTGGCCCTAGACTACGATACATACACCACACAATATAGACATACGACTATGATAGGGGTTAGATTGCGAACCCCTCTGAGGGACTGTTAAGTGACAAGACAATATATTCTGTACAGCGCTGTGGAAGATGTAAGCGCAATATAAATAATAAAATAATAATTCACTGCTACAGTAAATATGCACGCAGTCCAGTAACGCACTGCAGGCCTCATTTTATGCCAACAGATTCTGTTGTACTGCTAATGTGCCGATGTGAACTTGCCATTACAATATAATTGCATCGCGTTTGCTATAAAGTTATACTGTTCAATGCAAAGCACCACAATGTGTCAGTGTGAGTGTAGTCTAACAATGCAAACTGCCTGGCAGGCCTACTGATAAACTGCCTTTAGGCCTCTTTCACACCAAGATGTTGCGTTTTAGGGACGTTAAGATCGCATAACGTGCCCCTAACGCAACGCATGGTGGTGTTGAAGTTGGACGTCAGATTGAGCCGCGTTATGCGGCTCTTGGTGCACTGTTTTCGTTCTATCTATACTGATAGAACAGCTATCCAGGATAGTGATGAGAAGTCTGGATCTTTTGCAAGGATTCGGATGATTCGAATCGGATCATTGAAAAGATCTGGATCTTTGAACCAAATTATTTGAATCATTTTACTCGGGAAGCAGACTGGGGGTGAAATGACTAGCAGGACAGGACTTTCCCTGCACTGTACATTCTGTATGTTCCTGTTTCTTCCAGACAGACATCTACTGTGAACCGAATCGTTCATTGTGATGATCCGGATGATTCAACTCACAAAAAAGATCCGGATCAAATAAACGATTCATTCATGATCCGGAAAACACTAGGAGTCTAGGTTATGTCACCACAGCACAGTGAATATTAATTAGCCATGTGGCTAGTCACTGAGCATGTGCAAACAGTCTAACGCAGCTAAAGCCCAGTATAAACGCACAGCATGCTGCACTTTCCCAGAGCGTACAGACGTGCAGCGTTACGATGTATCCCGGACAATGCTCTTCAGGTGCCGGGCCACAACATCTTTCGAGCAGACAGAGATTAGGCCCTCTCGGGGAAAAAGCACGGAGGAGGCATATGCTTCTACATAAACACCTCCCTGGTGCACCACCACCACCACCACCATCATCCTCAGCAAGATCTGTTCCCCCGATGTTGAGCTACTGGTCATCAACTGCAAGCCCCAGTACTCACCCAGGGAGTTTACATCCTTTATTCTCTTTGGAGTCTACATCCCCCCCGATGCGAACACCAAGACTGCCCTACAAGTTCTCAGGGACAGCATCCTGCGGTGAGAAACTGCTCTTCCAGAAGCCCTCTTCATCATCCAGGGGGATTTCAAACGAGCCAACCTCCGCCAGGAACTGCCCCGGTACAAGCAACACATCACCTGCCCCACCAGGAACCACAACACCCTGGACCACTGCTACACAGTGCAAAAGAATGCTTACAAGGCCACTCAGGGAGCTGCCCTGGGGAACTCGGATCACTGCCTAATTCATCTGATCCCCACCTACCGAAAGCTCCTGGAATCCACTAAGCCTGTCATCAGGAGTGTCAAAAAGTGGACAGACGATGCAAAGTTGGAGCTGCAGGCATGCTTAGATTGCATGGACTGGTCGGCCCTGGAGGCACCCACCTCAGCTGAATGGACAGAGAACGTCACCTCCTATGTAAGCTTCTGTGAGGAGTCGTGCATCCCTACTAAGACCTTCAAGGTCTTCCCTAACAACAAGCCCTGGTTCACCAGCAAGCTGCGCCGGCTTCGGAAACTCAAGGAGGAGGCGCACAAGTCCGGCACCCCAGCTGAGTTCAGGGAGGCCAGGAATACCCTGAACCGGAAACTAAAAGCTGCAAAAAGGGCCTACTCTGATAAGCTGAGGCTCAGTCTCCAGTCAAACAACTCCCGGGAGGTCTGGAAAGGCCTCAGGGCAGTTACCAACTTCAAATCTGCCCACCATCAGGCAATCCCTAGTATCCAACTAGCTGAGGAACTCAACGAGTTTTACTGCAGGTTTGAACACCTCTCCACACCAAAGGACATTCCTCCCCCTCTAACCTCCCCATGGGGGCATGATGATGCTTCGGCGTCAATCAAAGTCCAGGAGGAGGATGTACTGCGTCAACTCCAAACTCAACCACAGGAAGGCTGCAGGCCTGGATGGCGTGTCGTCGACGTGTCTGAAAACCTGTGCAGTCCAGCTAGCTCCCATCCTTACCTCCATTTACAATAGATCCCTAGCGGAAGGCAGGTTCCCACCTTGCTTCAAAAGGTCCACAATTATCCCAGTCCAAGAAACCAGGAAACATCGATCACAACAACTTCAGACCTGTAGCCCTCACTCCCATCATCATGAAGGTCCTTGAGCGACTAGTCCTTGCTGTCCTGAAGAGCTCCACCGATGCCCTCCTCGATCCTCATCAGTTTGCGTATAGGGCGAACAGGTCAGTGGAGGATGCAATCAATGTCAGCCTGGCGTATATCACGGAGCACCTGGACAAACCTGGCTCCTATGCCAGAATCCTGCTCTTGGACTTCAGCTTGGCCTTCAACACCATTCGCCCAGACATCCTGCTAAACAACCTTGCGCAACTGGGTGTCGACCCATCCCTCAGCAGGTGGGTCGGGGACTTCCTCACGAACAGAACACAGCAAGTCAAGCTCAGCAACTGCTCCTCCAGTGTGAGAATCACCAACATAGGGGCACCACAGGGGTGCGTACTGTCCCCACTTCTGTTTTCCCTCTACATCAACAATTGCACCTCAACTGCCGACTGTCAAGATCATGAAATTCGCGGATGACACAACTATCATCAGTCTCATCAGCAGCAATGATGAGCAAGCCTACCACAGAGAGATTGAGAGGATCTGTAACTGGTGCAAGCAAAACAATCTCGTCCTCAATGCACCCAAGACCGTCAAATTAAATTGTGGACTTCAGAAAACCCCCTCCTGCCCTTCCACCAGTCCTCATTGGAGAGACTGAAGTCACCAGGGCACCAAGTGTTCGGCTCCTGGGCACCACCATAACTAGTGACCTAAGATGGGGGCAAAACTCCACCAGAATTCAGAAGAATGCTCAGATGAGGCTGTTTTTTCTCCTTCAGCTGAAGAAATTTGGCATCCCACGTGATCTGCTCACCAGTTTCTATGCCGCTACAGTTGAGTCCATCCTCTGCTCCTCCATCATTGTCTGGTATTCGGGAGCTAATGCCAGGGACAGGTATAAACTTCAGAGAGTAATTAGCGCTGCGGAGAAGATCATTGGCACACCTCTGCCCCCTCTCGACCTCCTCCACACAGCCAGAATGATGAAAAGAGCCGGCAGGATCTCACAAGACCCCTCCCACTTACCCGGGGCTTCTAATGGTCCCCCGCAGACATCCTGTGCCCCCACAGCCACTCACCGATGCTCCGGCCCCACTTCTGGAATTTCAGGCTTTAAAGTCTGAAAACCACTGCGCCTGCGTTGCCGTGTCCTCGCTCCCGCTGATGTCACCAGGAGTGTACTGCGTAGGCACAGACCATACTGGGCCTGCGCAATACGCTCCTGGTGACATCTTTCCCACTAAGACGTTGCGCTAGATGCGACGTTAATGTCGCATAACGTGCCCCTAACGCAACGCATGTGAGCTTTGAAGTTGGACGTTATATAGAGCCACGTTATGTGTCTCTTGATGCGTCCGTGATGCGTACTTTTTGACGCATACTATCAGACGAAAACGGCGCATGTGGCAAAAGACTGTGGAGACCTTGTGATCGGAACACTCCGCATCACGTGGTCCCGCCAGCCAATCGTAGCACAAAGCGGCCGCTCCAGGAAGTAAACACCACAGTGCAGTGAAAATTAATTAGCCATGTGACAAAAAAAAAAAAAAAAAAAAACATTACTGAGCATGTGCAAACAGTCTAACGCAGCAACATAGGCGTATAACGCACAGCATGCTGCACTTTCATTTACCGTGCTGTGTTATACTCCAACGCAACATGTGCACTGTGAATTGATTTCACCCCTGAGACAAAAGTGGTGAAAAGTTTTATACATAACTGGGGCTGTCTCCAGCCCCCTCTGGCCTGATCGCTACCTCGCCACCATCCTCTGCCTCCTGGATGGTC
Organism: Hyperolius riggenbachi; assembly: GCF_040937935.1. NCBI lineage: Eukaryota > Metazoa > Chordata > Amphibia > Anura > Hyperoliidae > Hyperolius > Hyperolius riggenbachi. The sequence continues at coordinate 106,158,977 of NC_090657.1, forward strand.
CCGTAGAAGCCCGGTTATCTTCGGCCAGTCGGGGCCAGTTGATGCAGGCGCAGTTCGCCCGCTCTCCCGTCACGCTCCCAGTGACAGGAGTGCGGCATGGACAGTACGCCCGACTGGCCGAAGATAACAGGGCTTCTACGGGACCATCCAGGAGGCAGAGGATGGCGGCAAGGGAGCAAACAGGCCGGAGGAAGCCCCAGGTATGTATAAAACGTTTCGCCCCTTTCGTCTTAGGTTTACTTTAAAGTGATAAACTGCTGTTCCAATCAAGTGTATGGAAGCGATTTTTAAATGGCCAGGACAGCTTTTCAACGTAGTCAAAAGGCAAGTGAGAGAGTGTAAGAACATGTACCCCAATGAAAATTACGCCTTTAGTGAGCCGTTATACTGAATAACCTATTACAGACCTCTACTGTTTTCTTCTATTGTAGTCACTCTTCCTTTCCCTCTTTCAAAACTAGTTCACGCTTGGGAACGCAAAATTGCAATCGCGAATTTTCATTGCACTATGCCACAATTTGTTGGCATTTGCGATTAGCGACTCATTTCAAATAAAGGAGAATCTCAACGCAATCGCTGGAAAAATTCTGCATGCAACGCATTTGCGTTAATTGCAAATGCACCACAATCGCTGCAGTGAGTGAGTGAGTGAGTGAGTGAGTGAGTGAGTGAGTGAGTGAGTGAGTGAGTGTGTGTGTGTGTTTTTAGTTCCCTCCGGAGGGGGTTATTAATTTATTAATTGCCCACCAATGGGGGTTTATCAGTTCCCTCGGGGGGGGGGGGGGGGGGTGTATTAGTTGCTTGGCAGAGGACGGTTCTGGGTAAGAATAGGGTTAGGTAGGGGTTGCATTTTCTGATAATAGCTTTAAGTCAATAGTTAGATTGCACTTTCTGATACATTTCTGATAAACCTATAAATTATTGCAACCGGTTGCAAAACGTTATAAAGTTGCTAGTAGTATCTTCAGCTAGTAGCATATATAAATCCTCCTCTTACCCGCCTGTCCCCTCCATACAGACACAAGGCCTCCTATTAACAAACAATCTTCCGCACACAGTTACAACCTGATCACACAGCCTCCCATTACCTGTCGGTGAGCTTCACAAAAGCCGCTGTCAGTTGTCACTTGAACACAACAAGAGAATAACACACAGCGACTTCCACGCTCAGCTGTTTCTCATAGTGATCACTTCCGGCGTAGTAGGGGGCAAAGGCTGCTGGGAGTTGTAGTCTAAGCGCACATGTAGCGTTATCTCTCAGTGTTGGAGGGAAGCGGTACGTGTATGTTTTAGGTGTTCTATCCCCTCGGTACATCCCGACCAGGCACCCCACACGCTGCCCCCCGGACCACTATAGCAGGACACTCAGACCTGGCGCTTTGGCTCCCGTGATGCTCAGCGGCAGCGCACATGCGCAGTGCACGGCCTCGGTGGCGGCAGAGTGGAGCCTTTTGTTTGTAAGCGCCACATTCCTGGCACCGAACTCGTCCCGGAGATCTCAGGACGTGGCCCCTCCACACTGCCAACCTCCGCCATCTTCTGCCGGGGGTACCAGCCTGAGGTCACATACCGAACCCAGCACAGGCCCGAAAGCCCGGGGACACAGCACCAACACCGGTGAGAGTGCGACCCCCCGCCCCCTTCCCTGCACTGACACTCCAACCGGGGGCTGTATAACTAAAAGGGGCTTCCATGCCCTGCATGTGGAATGTGGTGCACTGTACAAGTAAAGGCTCTATATAGTACACAAGCTGTGTACAATGCAGGCATGTATGAGGGGTGCAGATTGAGTACTGTGCCTGGGTGTATGAGGGGTGCAGGCTGAGTACTGTGCATGGGTGTATGAGGGGTGCAGGTTAAGTACTGTGCATGGGTGTATGAGGGGTGCAGGCTGAGTACTGTGTGCATGCGTGTATGAGGGGTGCAGGCTGAGTACTGTGTGGATGAGGGGTGCAGGCTGAGTACTGTGTGCATGCGTGGATGAGGGGTGCAGGCTGAGTACTGTGTGCATGCGTGGATGAGGGGTGCAGGCTGAGTACTGTGTGCATGTGTGTATGAGGGGTGCAGGCTGAGTACTGTGCATGGGTGTATGAGGGGAGCAGGCTGAGTACTGTGCATGAGTGTATGAGGGGTGCAGGCTGAGTACTGTGCATGGGTGTATGAGGGGTGCAGGCTGAGTACTGTGCACGAGGTGTTCAGGCTGAGTACTGTGCATGAGGTGTGCAGGCTGAGTACTGTGCATGAGAGCATGAGGTGTGCAGGCTGAGTACTGTGCATGCATGTATGAGGGGAGCAGGCTGAGTACTGTGCATGGGTGTAGGGGGGGGGGGGGTGCAGGCTGAGTTCTGTGTATGAGGGGAGCAGGCTGAGTACTGTGCATTGGTGTATGAGGGGAGCAGGCTGAGTACTGTGCATTGGTGTATGAGGGGAGCAGGCTGAGTACTGTGCATGGGTGTATGAGGGGAGCAGGCTGAGTACTGTGCATGGGTGCATGAGGGGAGCAGGCTGAGTACTGTGCATGGGTGCATGAGGGGAGCAGGCTGAGTACTGTGCATGGGTGCATGAGGGGAGCAGGCTGAGTACTGTGCATGAGGGGAGCAGGCTGAGTACTGTGCATGGGTGCATGAGGGGAGCAGGCTGAGTTCTGTGTATGAGGGGAGCAGGCTGAGTTCTGTGTATGAGGGGAGCAGGCTGAGTACTATGCATGGGTGTATGAGGGGTGCAGGATGAGTACTGTGCATGGGAGTATGAGGGGTGCAGGCTGAGTACTGTGCATGGGAGTATGAGGGGTGCAGGCTGAGTACTGTGCATGAGGTGTGCAGGCGAGTGCTGTGTATGGGAGTATGAGGAGTACAGACTGTGTACTGTGCATGGGAGTATGAGGGGCGCAGACAGTGTACTGTGCATGGGTATATGAGGAGTGCAGACTGAATACTGTGTATGAGGGGTGCAGACTGCGTGCTGTGCATGGGTGTATGAGGGGTGCAGACTGTGTACTGTGCATGGGGGTTTGAGGGGAGCAGGCTGAGTACTGTGTATGAGGTGTGCAGGCTGAGTTATGTGTATGAGGGGAGCAGGCTGAGTACTGTGCATGGGTGTATGAGGGGAGCAGGCTGAGTACTGTGCATGGGTGTATGAGGGGAGCAGGCTGAGTACTGTACATGGGTGTATGAGGGGAGCAGGCTGAGTAGTAGTACTGTACATGGGTGTATGAGGGGAGCAGGCTGAGTACTGTGCATGGGTGTATGAGGGGAGCAGGCTGAGTACTGTGCATGGGTGTATGAGGGGAGCAGGCTGAGTACTGTACATGGGTGTATGAGGGGAGCAGGCTGAGTACTGTGCATGGGTGTATGAGGGGAGCAGGCTGAGTACTGTGCATGGGTGTATGAGGGGAGCAGGCTGAGTACTGTGCATGGGTGTATGAGGGGAGCAGGCTGAGTACTGTGCATGGGTGTATGAGGGGAGCAGGCTGAGTACTGTGCATGGGTGTATGGGGGGAGCAGGCTGAGTACTGTGCATGGGTGTATGGGGGGAGCAGGCTGAGTACTGTGCATGGGTGTATGAGGGGAGCAGGCTGAGTACTGTGCATGGGTGTATGAGGGGAGCAGGCTGAGTACTGTGCATGGGTGTATGAGGTGTGCAGGCTGAGCACTGTGCACGGGTGTATGAGGGGAGCAGGCTGAGCACTGTGCATGGGTGTATGACGGGTGCAGGCTGTGTACTGTGCATGGGAGTATGAGGGGTGCAGGTTGAGTACTGTGCATGCGTGTATGAGGGGTGCAGGCTGAGTACTGTGTGCATGCGTGTATGAGGGGTGCAGGCTGAGTACTGTGTGCATGCGTGTATGAGGGGTGCAGGCTGAGTACTTACATGGGACTGCTCTGCCTTCCTTTCCCCTTCTTTTCTCTCCTATGCAGTTTAGGCCATCATATATGATTCCATAGTTCCAGTGTCCTTTTCTATGGCAACTTTTTTACATTACTTTTTGGTTTTTAGATTTTCTAATGTTTGTTATTAACTATAGTGTATTATATTTATATATCACATTTTGTATATGTAATGTATTTGTCTTTTCCAGTGATATATTTATTGTGTACACATTTGTAATGTTCCCTTTAAAGGATACCACAGCCCACAGGCTGTGGTAAAATAAATGCAGCATGTGTAGGGGAAAAAAAAGGACATACTCACCGCTCCCCTCGCTCCCAGCCGCCGGGTCCCGCTCGTCTGCTACAGCTCCCGGTACCGGCCGACTCATCTGACCCCTGACCCGGACATACTGCACTGCGCATGCGCAGTATGTCCAATCATCTTCCCTTCTGCCGTCGCATCATGACGGCAGAAGATCGGACACTCCCCCGCCTCCTCCCTGCCCAGCGTGTGCGCTCCACTAATAAAGCTAGCGTGACATGCTAGCTGGAGTCACGCTGGGAGCGGCGATTTGGAGAGAGAGTGGAGGGGGAGTGAGTTGGGATGGACGGGAAGCGGGCACTTATTATGAAAGTGCCCGCTTCCCGTCCATCCCAACTCACTCCCCCTCCACTCTCTCTCCAAATCGCCGCTCCCAGCGTGACTCCAGCTAGCATGTCACGCTAGCTTTATTAGTGGAGCGCACACGCTGGGCAGGAAGGAGGCGGGGGAGTGTCCGATCTTCTGCCGTCATGATGCGACGGCAGAAGGGAAGATGATTGGACATACTGCGCATGCGCAGTGCAGTATGTCCGGGTCAGGGGTCAGATGAGTCGGCCGGTACCGGGAGCTGTAGCAGACGAGCGGGACCCGGCGGCTGGGAGCGAGGGGAGCGGTGAGTATGTCCTTTTTTTTTCCCCTACACATGCTGCATTTATTTTACCACAGCCTGTGGGCTGTGGTATCCTTTAAGGCGAGGGCTTGCTGAGGTATGGGGAGGAGTTTTCTCTCCCCCCACCTACATAAAGCCCTCCTCTTGCAGGTTCACTTTTAACTATGACTAAGGGCAGATTGTAAGCCCGACACGCGTCAGTTGAACCTTGTGAATTCACTGCATCTGTCATGTGGAATCTTTGAATAAAAAAACAGCGATTCTACCTCTGTTTGGTTGCGGATCCTTCTGTACATATTTATGGATTTGCCTGGCTTCCCTGATCCTGCACCCAGTGGCTGAACTGGTAGCGGGTTTGAGCGTTTTTGCTTACTTGGATTTGCATGGGAGTATGAGGGGCGCAGACTGTGTACTGTGCATGGGAGTATGAGGGGCGCAGACTGTGTACTGTGCATGGGAGTACGAGGGGCGCAGACTGTGTACTGTGCATGGGAGTATGAGGGGCGCAGACTGTGTACTGTGCATGGGAGTATGAGGGGCGCAGACTGTGTACTGTGCATGGGAGTATGAGGGGTGCAGACTGTGTACTGTGCATGGGGGTTTGAGGGCAGCAGGTTGAGTACTGTGTATGAGGTATGCAGGCTGAGTTCTGTGTATGAGGGGAGCAGGCTGAGTACTGTGCATGGGTGTATGAGGGGAGCAGGCTGAGTACTGTGCATGGGTGTATGAGGGGAGCAGGCTGAGTACTGTGCATGGGTGTATGAGGGGAGCAGGCTGAGTACTGTGCATGGGTGTATGAGGTTTGCAGGCTGATTACTGTGCATGGGTGTATGAAGGGTGCAGGATGAGTACTGTGCATGAGTGTATGAGGGGAGCAGGCTGAGCACTGTGCATGGGTGTATGACTGGTGCAGGCTGAGTACTGTGCATGGGAGTATGAGGGGCGCAGACTGTGTACCGTGCATGGGTGTATGAAGGGTGCAGACTGTGTACTATGCATGGGGGTATGAGGGGAGCAGGCTGAGTACTGTGTATGAGGGGAGCAGGCTGAGTACTGTGCATGGGTGTATGAGGGGTGCAGGATGAGTACTGTGCATGGGTGTATGAGGGGTACAGGCTGAGTACTGTGCATGGGTGTATGAGGGGTGCAGGCTGAGTACTGTGCATGAGTGCATGAGGTGTGCAGGCTGAGTACTGTGCATGAGTGCATGAGGTGTGCAGGCTGAGTACTGTGCATGAGTGCATGAGGTGTGCAGGCTGAGTACTGTGCATGAGTGCATGAGGTGTGCAGGCTGAGTACTGTGCATGAGTGCATGAGGTGTGCAGGCTGAGTACTGTGCATGAGTGCATTAGGTGTGCAGGCTGAGTACTGTGCATGCATGTATGAGGGGAGCAGGCTGAGTACTGTGCATGGGTGTAGGGGGGGGGGGGGGGGTCCATGCTGAGTACTGTGCATTGGTGTGTGAGGTGTGCAGGCTGAATACTGTCCATGCTGTTTTCAGTGCATGGATGTATTAGGGTTTGTATTCTATTTACAGTGCATTGATGTATAGGAGACATAGCCTATGTACAGTGCACATTTTTATAAGGGGTTGCAGGCAGTGTACAGTACACAAATGTAAAGGGTTTCTCAGGTGCATGCAGGTATGTCACCTACAGAGGTGCCACTTGTGCATGGATGTATATTGCTATGTGGGCTGTGCCGTAACTTCTATAAATGTGCAGGCTGTGTACTGTGATTGGGCTTAGATGGAAATGTAGACTGAATACCATGCACAGATTTAAATAAGGAATTTTGTATGGTTGATGCAGATGATTGGACAGGTCTTGTGCTGCTCTGGTGCAGATGGGGTTGTAGATGTCGTATGGTGCTCTGGTGCAGGTTGGTTCAGGAACAACATACGGTGCACTGGTGCTGGTGAGCAGGGCTGTGGAGTCAGAGTCGAGGATTCGAAGTCGGGGCAAATTTTGGGTACCTGGGGTCAGGCCTGTGGAGTCGGTCCAAAAATCCACCGACTCCGACTCCTCAGTTTAGGATTCCTCCGACTCCACGACTCCGACTCCTCTAATTTGCATTTTACAATTTTGTTGATTAAAAGTATGTAACATGAAATTTGTCTCTTAAAGGGGCACTATGGCGAAAAATTATGTTTTATAGCCACTGTACTATGCCTAGCTGTTTGTAAAGCATAGTAGCTTACATGTAGTGAGGCACAGGGGCTTTTTTTTTAAACACTGACATCACCTTGTATACATTATCAGTCACGTCGGCAGAAGTACCTTTCCGACGCCACTTAGCCTGTTCCATGTAGTTGTAGGGAGGCAACTTTCCCTGTTGCTGTAACTGACGTTACAGTTTTCCCCTCTCTGCAGCACTGGAAGGTTTGTTCTAAATTTCAACTGCACGATCGTGCAGTTATAGTGATCCCCCATGAGCCGTAAAGAGTAGTAGCTGATGTGCTGTGAGGGGAGTGGAACGCACCCTCCCTCTTACGTGAGACGCAACTGCATGTGAGGAGGACTGTGGAGGAACGCATCATCATTACTGATGACGCTGCCCGGCAAGGACCCCTGTAGCTGAAGCTGGCATGTGCTGCGCAGACAGAGCGGCAGCTTGCAGAGCAGACACAAGCGCTGTAGCTGTGTCCTGCTAATTGTACAGTAGTTGTGATTGTTGTTTTTTTTGTGCTGAATTTTTTTTTTTACCCAATAGTTTTTTCAGTATTTTTTTTCTAAAGCAAATTGCAGGTAGTTATTCAGCCAGAGTAATAAAAAAAAAAATGAATAACTACCTGCAATTTGCTTTAGAAAAAAAAATACTGAAAAAACGATTGGGTAAAAAAAAAATTCACCACAAAAAAAACAACAATCACAACTACTGTACAATTAGCAGGACACAGCTACAGCGCTTGTGTCTGCTCTGCAAGCTGCCGCTCTGTCTGCGCAGCACATGCCAGCCAGCTTCAGCTACAGGGGTCCTAGCCGGGCAGCGTCATCAGTAATGATGCGTTCCTCAACAGTCCTCACATGCAGTTGCGTCTCACGTAAGAGGGAGGGTGCGTTCCACTCCCCTCACAGCACATAAGCTGCTAATCTTTACGGCTCATGGGGGATCACTATAACTGCACGATCGTGCAGTTGAAATTTAGAACAAACCTTCCAGTGCTGCAGAGAGGGGAAAACTGTAACGTCAGTTACAGCAACAGGGAAAGTTGCCTCCCTACAACTACATGGAACAGGCTAAGTGGCGTCGGAAAGGTACTTCTGCCGACGTGACTGATAATGTATACAAGGTGATGTCAGTGTTTAAAAAAAAAAGCCCCTGTGCCTCACTACATGTAAGCTACTATGCTCTACAAACAGCTAGGCGTAGTACAGTGGCTATAAAACATAATTTTTCGCCATAGTGCCCCTTTAACTGCCAACGCTTAGGAATTTTACAAGATATGTAGACTACTATATTTATTCCCTTTAGACTAAAACTAGTCCTTGGTAAGAGTACTTGTAAAAGGTACGAACCGGAACAAAGAACATTTATCAGGCCCTAGGCAATGTAAGTGTGGGTACATGTAAGAATGATGTGCAGGTACTCTGCAGGGGAATAAAGAGATTCTTCCTCTATTACACATTCTTCATGCACAATCTGAACAAGGTTTATGGGTGACAGATAACACCTCTGTGTTCAATGTGCACAGCATTCTCAGTGGATTCCCTGCAGCTCTGGGGGGAGTGCATATGTAGAGTATAGTACTACTGTGTAACAAAGTAAACCTGAGACAGATGAAATTAAAGTTTTATACATACCTGGGACTTCCTCCAGCTGCCTTCAGGATAATCAGTCCCTCGCTGTCCTCCTCTGCCACCTGGATATTCTGCTAGGAGTCCAGGTACTTGAGCCAGTCAGGCGTAGTGCGCATACACACACTCCGCCGCCAGGAGCATACTACACCTGTGCAGCACTATTGCGCAGGTGCAGAATGTTCCTGGCTGTGGGAGCGGCATGCGGCCGGACAGCGCTAACTGGCTGAATTACCAGGACTCATAGCAGAAGATCCGGGTGGTGGAGGACAGCGAGGCACTGATTAGCCTGAAGGGGGCTGGAGGAAGCCCCAGGTATGTATAAAACTTTACTTTTCATCCGTCTCAGTTACCCTTTAATTTGTAGTCACCAAACCAAATTTTAATAACATATTAAATTATTTGATTTCATCAGCAAAGGGAGTGCATACATTTGCATAAATCAGCATCAATGCAGAATTATTTCCATCTCGTTGACCATCTCTATTAGTGACACAGCTACACATCAGGCTTTATTCTTACGGCATAGATGTTATTTAGTATATATAAGAGATTCCTGTGCACACATCATAAATACAGTCACAATCAGATATGTATATCTGACCTTAAAAATACGGGGACTGCTTTATTAAAGCAGCACAAGTAACTAATTTTGATTGGTTTATTTCATTTTTGTGGACTAAGCATAGCTATTACTGTATATATACATTATTTTTAATGACTATTATCTGAGAAATAGAACATTTTATCATATTTTCTATTTTAATTACAGTTACAAATTCATTAGCAGTCGGAGTCGGTGCATTTTTTCCCGACTCCGACTCCAGGCACCCAAAATTGCCCGACTCCATGACTCCGACTCCACGACTCCGACTCCACAGCCCTGCCTGGGGTCAGTCGGGAGAAAATGCACAGACTCCGACACCTAATGAATTTAAACTGTAAAATAGAAAATATAATAAAATGTTCTATTTCTCAGATATAGTAATATAAATAATATATACAGTATATACAGTAATAGCTGTGCTTGCTCCACAAAAAATGAAATAAACCAATCAAAAAAATAGTTCGGTACTTGTGCTGCTTTAATAAAGCAGTCCCCGTATTTTTAAAGTCAGATATAAATATCTGATTGTGACTGTACAGTATATGTGATGTGTACACAGCAATCTTTTAGATATGTATACTAAATAACATATGTGATATTTAATGCTGGATACACACTTTGCGTTCCTACACTCGATGCGCCCGTCGATTCGCGCCGACTCGATTATTTCCGAGCGCATTTCGATGATTGTTAGGTCGATTTACATATAAAAGTATGCCAAATCGACCTAACGATCCATCGAAACGCGAATTGGATATGTCAGAAATAATCGAGTCGACGCAAGTTGACGGGCGCATCGAGTGCGGGAACGCGAAGTGTGTATTCAGCATAAGAATAAAGCCTGATGTGTAGCTGTGTCACTAATAGAGATGGTCAATGAGATGGAAATAATTTTGTGTTGATGCTGGTTTATGCAACTGTACTTTGCTCATGAAATAAAATAATTTGTTATGTTGGTAAAATTTGGTTTGGTGACTACGAATTAAAGGGTACCCGAGACGGATTAAAAGAAAAGTTTTATACATACCTGGGGCTTCCTCCAGCCCCCTTCAGGCTAATCCAGTTGCTGTCCTCTTCCGCCACCTGGATCTTCTGCTATGAGTCCCGGTAATTCAGCCAGTCAGCGCAGTCCGGCCACGTGCCGCTCCCACAGCCAGGAACATTCTGCACCTGCACAATTGTGCTGCACAGGTGTAGTACGCTCCCAGCGGCGGAGTGTGTGCATGTGCACTATGCCCGACAGGCTCAAGTACCTGGACCCATAGCAGAAGATCCAGGTGGCGGAGGAGGACAGCAAGGGACTGATTAGCCTGAAGGGTGGGCTGGAGAAATGTATGTATAAAACTCCAGCCCCATGTATGTATAAAACTTTAATTTCATCTGTCTCAGGTTTATTTTGTTACACAGTAGCAGGGCTGTGGAGTCGGTACAAAAATCTTCAGACTCCTCAGTTTATGAAACCACGACTCCGGGTGCCCAAAATTGCCCCGACTCTCCGATTCCAACTCGGACTCTGCAGTCCTGCACAGTAGTACTATACTCTACATCTGCACTCCCCACAGAGCTGCAGGGAATCCACTGAGAATGTTGTGCACATTGAACAAAGAGGTGTTGTCTATCACCAATAAACCTGGTTCAGGTTGTGCATGAAAAATGTGTAATAGACGAAGAATAGCCTCATTCTCCTGTAGAGTACCTGCACATCACTCTTACATGTACCCAGTTACATTGCCTAGGGCCTGATCCATGTTTAGATTGTGCATGAAGAATGTGTAATAGACGAAGAATCCCCTCATTCCCCTGCAGAGTACCTGCACATCACTCTTACATGTAACCACAGTCACATTGCCTAGGGCCTGATAGATGTTCTTTGTTCCTGTTCTCTACAAGTACTCTTACCAAGGATTAGTTTTAGTCTATAACTAAAAGTATTAAAGGCAGAAGACCAGCTGGCTAGCCAGGTAACTGTTATTGTTTAAAAGGGAATAAATATGGCAGCCTCCACATCCCTTTCACTTCAGTTGTATTTTAAAATTTGTAAGTGTTGACAGTTAATAGATGCATTTCATGTTACATACTTTCAGTCAACAAAATTGTAATATGCAAATTAGAGGAGGAGGAGCCAGTGGAATCCTAACCTGAGGAGTCGGAGTTGATGGATTTTTGTACCGACTCCACAGCCCTGCTGGTGAGGCCAGGGACGTTGCACGGGTGCTGGTGCGGCCATGGGCGGTGCGCTGGTGAGGCCCGGGACGGTGCGCTGGTGCTGATGAGGCCAGGGACGCACCTGGTTCTGGTGGGGCCCGGAACAGTGCGCTGGTGAGGCCAGGGACAGCGCGCTGGTGCTGGCGGGGCCAGGCAAGTTATGTACCAGTAAGTGAATTGTGCAGTACACACCGTCCTCTTTTTTTTTTTTTTTTTTTTTTTTTTTTTTTTTTTTCAGCAGGTAGATGGTTCAATAGATAAATTCCGTCATGCCCGATGTTATTTGCAATTGGTTTTCTGGTTGATTTCTCATAGAAGTGAATGGAAATTGATAAGAAGAGATAAGAGAATCGAGCGGAAGGAAAATCAACCGAAAAAGTGCATTGTGTGTACCTAGCATAAGAGAGTATATAAAAGCATTTGCCATGACTCTGTCCAAAGCCAGACTAGAAGGAAAGAATGCTGGTTAGGTGGGGAGAGGACCTCTGTACAGCAATCTGGGGATAAACATTTCTGGATACAGTACAAGCTGTCACTATTGATAACAGGGTATTGGGTTCCATCCTGGCCAAACAGAAAACGACAATGCGCTCTGCCTGTAGCCAGAGGTATATATTGAAAAGGGGGGATTAGCAGCAGAGGATTTTGTTTTTGTATTAGGCTTTCTGTCCAAACATACCGTACAGCTCTTTTCAAGAAATATGAACAAATGACTTCGGTTGGGACATGTTTATGCTGTGGTTGAATGAGTGTATTTGCATAATCAGGAGGCTCACTGGCTGCAGTGCTGTGCATGGTCAGACATAAATGTTTGTACATTTATGGCAGATGTTTTCAGCAGTGTACAGGTAATGAATGTTATCTCTGTGAGTGTACAAGCTGATGTAGCTACACTGATACGGTAGCTATTCGGATGCCAGTGCAAACTTTTTAATCAGTAGAGCTTCAGTGTGCCTTGGGCTAATTCGTTTAATCCTGTAGATTACTACAAGAGATTGGCCCATTCAAAAGAAGTTCAGATATTTTTTTTCACATTTTCATGGCAGCGGTCATACATTTACAACCTAATTTCCAAAAATAATTTTGACGATGTGTACAATGTAAATGAAAACTTAATCCAATTTGCTGATCATTTAAACCTCTCTTAAAAATAGTTTAATGACCACCTATAAAATGTTGAGTGCACACATGGCAGAAACGCTAATGGAAGTCTATGGGCCACAGGAAAAAAACACATATAAAAACGCATATGCATTTTATATGTATGCAGTTTCAAAAACGCTGGTTTTGTTGCATTATATGCAAAAACGCATAAAAAACGCACATAATGGGATTGCAATGGTATGCATTTTCCATGCGTTTTTTGTGTGTTGTTTTTCCCCAAAAATTGTTTTGTGATGTATTTCCGCTTCCTTTTGTCTTCCTAGTGATTTGCATAAATGGAAATATAAAAATGCATGCAAAATGCATATGCGTTTTGTATCTGCGAACTGCAAATTTATTAAAACGCATGCAAAACGCATCTGCGGTAAAAACTGCAAACGCAGCAAAAATGCACAAAAAAAACACACAACACAATGAAAACATGGCATAAAACGCAGTCTTATGATCTAGTAAACAACTTGTTCTGGTCCCTTGGAGTTCAAATGAATTCTACTATATATTTATGCATGTGTATGTTTATTTTGAATTTGATGCAAGCAACGTGTATTTGTTAGGGGAAAAAAAAAACTCCCCAAAAAAATCAACTGATTGGGTGAGTTTTTTTTTTCTTTTCTCTTTGGGTCCTTGTACACTTACGTTGGGTTGCGGTACTCTCTACTACCACAGCTTGTCGCAATAGCCATTACAGGCAATGGAACAGGTCGCACTGCCTGCGATGCCACATAAGTGCTGCAGGTAACGCAGGAGCTGTAGGGCGTTACTATGCAGCTTCCACTTTAATCCCAGACGTTATTATTCACCTGTTTACTTGTCAACCCTGTGTTAGGTGATTTGGCTTTCTGCATAGGAACTCTTCTATGTATGTGTGCTGCATTCACAAATATGAATTTTTAAACTCTAGCACACGTTTTATTGTTAAAGGAGTTATCAGGCAAATGTAACAAAATAAGTGCTACTTACCCGGGGCTTCCTCCAGCCCCAAGCTCCCAGCATGTCCCTCGCTGCAGCGCCGCCTTCAGCCGCTCGCCGCAGCTTCGTCCCGGTCCCCGGCGATGACGTCAGGCCGACATCCAGGTCGGCCTGTACTGCGCCTGCGCGAGCGGCACTGTCAATCACCGCCACGTGGAGTGGACTGCACAGGCGCAGAACAACCGCAATTTGCTGTCAGATGGGTAGATAGATCATTTCCAATAGGCCCGATTTGATTTTGAATCATTTTTCCAATTGATTTGTGATCAGAAAATCAATAGAAATCGGATCTGTCAAATTATCTATGGATCCATCTATTTGATGGGAAATTGCATGGTGTTTTCCGACCAAGGTGCCCATACATCAGGCAACCTTGGCGGCCGATCGACCAACCAATTTCGATTATTGAATTGGTTGAAAATCGGTACAGGCCCAATCGACGATACAACCAATTTTGGGCCGAAATCAGTTGCTGTAACTGAATGCATAATCTTATAAAAAGTCGATCGTGCCTGGTGCAAGATGTCAGGCCGAAGTTGGTTGCTCCGGTGTGCGGCGTTACGGCGGCAGATTTGGGAATGAGCAACAAACCGATGAAACCCCCGCTGCTGCCGTAATGTATAAATGTGCCTCCCTTGTGTGCATTATACATTACCTGCCCCGTGTCAGCCTCCGAACGGTGTAGGTAACCTCCAGACGGCCTCCGTACACTGAAAACAGATGCTATGCACCAATGGTGTGTACGGAGAGCCGCCCGGAGGTTACGGACACCGCGATGAAGGCTGCCACAGGACAGGTAATTATGCACACACGGAAGGTGAGAGGGATTGCATTTAGATATTAGGGGGCCAGTGGTGGGGCGGTCGTGCCGGTCACACCCGATTCCCTTAAGATCTCATGTTAAAATAGAAAAAGCCGGCACCATCTAGATCATCTTTTGCTCTTTTATTCGTCAAAGCATTTCCAGTAAATAATGTGACGTTTCAAGGCTGCACGCCTCTTTATCAAGCTTTAGCTGGAGGTTACAATCATAAGAAACATACACTGGCATTTATAGCAAACATGGTTGACAACAGCCAATCAATTCAAATTACTAGCCACCAATCAAAATGATCCCGCTATATCGGACCTGATGGGGAACTTACATGTGGCTGCTATGATAGGACACACAGGTTGGATCCTCCCATCTCTTCAGCCCCTCCTGGTCGCACGCTCCATGACCTCCCTGGTCCGCCCATCATCACTCCCACTCCACCCGTCCGCTCACGGCGGACCTGATGGAGAACATGAGTGACGTCGCACCAGGGGCGGCGCCGAAGCGCCTAGGCGGATACTTGGGAGACGCAAGCGGCAAGTAGCCGCTGACGTCACCCATAGATGTTGAGGAGGCCCGGAGTGCCGACCAATCAGAGCTGTCTATACCAATGTGGCATATCTATAGCGTCCAGTAATCCGCATATGCGCATCCACTCTGATGCAACTGTAGCATCTATCACGTCTAATCATCCGCATATACGGCACATCTATCACATCTGATGATCCACATACACGCCTCCACTCGGATGCGTAATTTAACACATAGTTAATTAATAGAACAAACACACTTACGCTAGCTGCACTTAGTATTAAACTGGGGACCAGAGCTATTATAGCAAACAAACCAGGGAGGGGAGGGAAAAGGAAAACGGGGGGGGGAGGGGGGAAGGGAATTGAGAGAGGGGTAGGGGAGGAAGGGAAGGAGAGGGAAAAGGGGAAAAGGGGTGGAGGAAAGAAGAAAGGGGTAGGGGGGGGGGGGGGAAGATAGAGAAGGAATTTAATATAGTATTCAATATTGTCCATATAAGAGCCTTCTCGATTAAGGCACACAGCTGTTGGACATAAAGTGTTTCAATAGCACAGCTCAATAAAGCATATCAAAATACAGTAAAGACTGGGCACAATGGAGCAAAATTATAAAAAAGGCAACAGGTCAAGTTCCCTGTTTAAACCCCTGGGCTCCATTGTGTCCAGTCTTTTAATCCAGTACGCCTCCCTCCAAAGCAGTTTTTTCAATCGATCGCCCCCTCTTCTTAATTGTGTAACCTGTTCAATGACCATAAATCTTAATTGGCTAACATGGTGACCTGACTGTACAAAGTGGTATGGTACTGCCTGATCTGTAAGTCGTTCCCTAATGGCATGTTTGTGTGATGACAGTCTCTTTTTGAGTTTCTGAGTAGTCTGTCCAATATATAATAGGCCACACGGGCACTTAAGGGCATAAACCACATAATCTGAGTCACATGTATGCCACCCCTTTATTGAAATTCTAGTACCTTGATGAGGGTGTGTAAAAAACGAACCCTTAATTACAGAACTGCAATGGACACAGTTTAAGCAGGGATAAGTCCCCCTTCTATGTGTCTGTACTGTACCAGTATCTGAGGTCATGTCCGCATGTACTAATCGGTCCCTAAGTGTCGGTGGTTTTCTATATGATATAAGTGGGGGGTTCCTAAACTGCTCAATCTCAGGGAAGCTATCGGTCAATAGATGCCAGTGTCGTCGTATAATCCTCGCTATGTTAGAGCTATGGGTGTTGTATCTAGTAACAAAGGGGATACGGTTATGTATCCGCTGTCTGTTACTCTGTCCCCCAAATTGTCCAGTTGTCCTAGCACGTGCCTTTTGTAGGATATGTGTTGGATATCCCCTAGTTTCAAATTTGCTTTGCATCTCGTCAAGTCTCCTGGCCCGCATCCCCTCATCCTCAACTATATGGTTTATTCTCTGGAATTGACTGATGGGAACCGAACCCCTAGTAGCCATCGGATGGAAACTCCCGTAATGGAGAAGGGAGTTCACATCCGTTGGCTTGACATAGAGGTCGGTGGTCAACCTATCCCCTCTCCGTCTAACCAATGTATCAAGAAAGCTCACTTCCTCCACAGACGAATGAATAGTAAGTCTAATCGTTGGACATCTGCCCATCAGTTCATCGACAAAAGAAACAAGGGTCGAATGTGGCCCCGCCCACACGCAAAAAACATCATCTATATATCTATGCCACTGTTTGGCGTATTTCTGAAATAACCCATTGGTGTATACGAACATCTCCTCGTACACTCCCATAAAGATGTTTGCGTAGGACGGGGCCACATTCGACCCCATTGCCGTACCCCTGACCTGCAAATAAAAAGTATCATCAAACCTAAAATAATTAAACTGCAACACAATCCTCAACAAATCACAGATAAATTTGATCTGAGTGTCTGAAAAATCAGACGCTGTTTCCAACATGTAATGAATGGCCTCTACACCCCCATCGTGTGGGATGGAGGTGTAGAGGCTCTCCACATCCAATGTCACCAACAAGCATGAACCCTGTAGAGGTTCCATATTACGAATGATGTTCAAAAACATTTGGGTATCACGCAGATATGACTTAAGTCCCAGGACATATGGTCTCAACACCTGATCTAAATATTTAGCTACCGGGGAGAAGACTGATTCTACCCCTGCTACAATCGGCCGGCCGGGGGGGTTGGTTAATTGCTTATGAATTTTTGGACAGATATATAGTACCGGGGTAATTGGATGTTCTTGAACAAGAAATTTGGCTAATTTTTCATCTATTATCTTGGTCTGCACAGCTGCAGATATCACAGCTTCCAGGCGTTTTTGGATCTCACTTAGTGGATCACCATCCAATTTAAGATAAGTCGATTCATCAGAGAGCTGTCTCATAATTTCACCCCGGTACATAGTAGTGTCCATCACTACACTACTATGTACCGGGGTGAAATTATGAGACAGCTCTCTGATGAATCGACTTATCTTAAATTGGATGGTGATCCACTAAGTGAGATCCAAAAACGCCTGGAAGCTGTGATATCTGCAGCTGTGCAGACCAAGATAATAGATGAAAAATTAGCCAAATTTCTTGTTCAAGAACATCCAATTACCCCGGTACTATATATCTGTCCAAAAATTCATAAGCAATTAACCAACCCCCCCGGCCGGCCGATTGTAGCAGGGGTAGAATCAGTCTTCTCCCCGGTAGCTAAATATTTAGATCAGGTGTTGAGACCATATGTCCTGGGACTTAAGTCATATCTGCGTGATACCCAAATGTTTTTGAACATCATTCGTAATATGGAACCTCTACAGGGTTCATGCTTGTTGGTGACATTGGATGTGGAGAGCCTCTACACCTCCATCCCACACGATGGGGGTGTAGAGGCCATTCATTACATGTTGGAAACAGCGGCTGATTTTTCAGACACTCAGATCAAATTTATCTGTGATTTGTTGAGGATTGTGTTGCAGTTTAATTATTTTAGGTTTGATGATACTTTTTATTTGCAGGTCAGGGGTACGGCAATGGGGTCGAATGTGGCCCCGTCCTACGCAAACATCTTTATGGGAGTGTACGAGGAGATGTTCGTATACACCAATGGGTTATTTCAGAAATACGCCAAACAGTGGCATAGATATATAGATGATGTTTTTTGCGTGTGGGCGGGGCCACATTCGACCCTTGTTTCTTTTGTCGATGAACTGATGGGCAGATGTCCAACGATTAGACTTACTATTCATTCGTCTGTGGAGGAAGTGAGCTTTCTTGATACATTGGTTAGACGGAGAGGGGATAGGTTGACCACCGACCTCTATGTCAAGCCAACGGATGTGAACTCCCTTCTCCATTACGGGAGTTTCCATCCGATGGCTACTAGGGGTTCGGTTCCCATCAGTCAATTCCAGAGAATAAACCATATAGTTGAGGATGAGGGGATGCGGGCCAGGAGACTTGACGAGATGCAAAGCAAATTTGAAACTAGGGGATATCCAACACATATCCTACAAAAGGCACGTGCTAGGACAACTGGACAATTTGGGGGACAGAGTAACAGACAGCGGATACATAACCGTATCCCCTTTGTTACTAGATACAACACCCATAGCTCTAACATAGCGAGGATTATACAACGACACTGGCATCTATTGACCGATAGCTTCCCTGAGATTGAGCAGTTTAGGAACCCCCCACTTATATCATATAGAAAACCACCGACACTTAGGGACCGATTAGTACATGCGGACATGACCTCAGATACTGGTACAGTACAGACACATAGAAGGGGGACTTATCCCTGCTTAAACTGTGTCCATTGCAGTTCTGTAATTAAGGGTTCGTTTTTTACACACCCTCATCAAGGTACTAGAATTTCAATAAAGGGGTGGCATACATGTGACTCAGATTATGTGGTTTATGCCCTTAAGTGCCCGTGTGGCCTATTATATATTGGACAGACTACTCAGAAACTCAAAAAGAGACTGTCATCACACAAACATGCCATTAGGGAACGACTTACAGATCAGGCAGTACCATACCACTTTGTACAGTCAGGTCACCATGTTAGCCAATCAAGATTTATGGTCATTGAACAGGTTACACAATTAAGAAGAGGGGGCGATCGATTGAAAAAACTGCTTTGGAGGGAGGCGTACTGGATTAAAAGACTGGACACAATGGAGCCCAGGGGTTTAAACAGGGAACTTGACCTGTTGCCTTTTTTATAATTTTGCTCCATTGTGCCCAGTCTTTACTGTATTTTGATATGCTTTATTGAGCTGTGCTATTGAAACACTTTATGTCCAACAGCTGTGTGCCTTAATCGAGAAGGCTCTTATATGGACAATATTGAATACTATATTAAATTCCTTCTCTATCTTCCCCCCTCTCCCCCCCCTACCCCTTTCTTCTTTCCTCCACCCCTTTTCCCCTTTTCCCTCTCCTTCCCTTCCTCCCCTACCCCTCTCTCAATTCCCTTCCCCCCTCCCCCCCCGTTTTCCTTTTCCCTCCTCTCCCTGGTTTGTTTGCTATAATAGCTCTGGTCCCCAGTTTAATACTAAGTGCAGCTAGCGTAAGTGTGTTTGTTCTATTAATTAACTATGTGTTAAATTACGCATCCGAGTGGAGGCGTGTATGTGGATCATCAGATGTGATAGATGTGCCGTATATGCGGATGATTAGACGTGATAGATGCTACAGTTGCATCAGAGTGGATGCGCATATGCGGATTACTGGACGCTATAGATATGCCACATTGGTATAGACAGCTCTGATTGGTCGGCACTCCGGGCCTCCTCAACATCTATGGGTGACGTCAGCGGCTACTTGCCGCTTGCGTCTCCCAAGTATCCGCCTAGACGCGCCGGGACGGCGCTTCGGCGCCGCCCCTGGTGCGACGTCACTCATGTTCTCCATCAGGTCCGCCGTGAGCGGACGGGTGGAGTGGGAGTGATGATGGGCGGACCAGGGAGGTCATGGAGCGTGCGACCAGGAGGGGCTGAAGAGATGGGAGGATCCAACCTGTGTGTCCTATCATAGCAGCCACATGTAAGTTCCCCATCAGGTCCGATATAGCGGGATCATTTTGATTGGTGGCTAGTAATTTGAATTGATTGGCTGTTGTCAACCATGTTTGCTATAAATGCCAGTGTATGTTTCTTATGATTGTAACCTCCAGCTAAAGCTTGATAAAGAGGCGTGCAGCCTTGAAACGTCGCATTATTTACTGGAAATGCTTTGACGAATAAAAGAGCAAAAGATGATCTAGATGGTGCCGGCTTTTTCTATTTTGATTTGCTGAATGATCCGGAGTGCTGCGGGATCGCTAGCCGGGCACGTCACATTGAAGATTACCATCTGGGAGGGTGCAGTCACTTCATCACTTACCTTAAGATCTCATGTTAAAATCGGACGGGAATCGGCCTGCAGTATATGGGCAGCTATAACGAACAGACACATTTATCTGAAATCCGATTTGATTAGAGATAAATTTGTCTCTTTGTCGAATCTGCCCAGAATCTCCTGATGTATGGGCACTTTTAGCAAATTGTCCTGTGCTTTGAGAAGTTCAAAATTCTTTTGAAAAATCCTGTACGCTGTATCCCCCAGGCTAAATGGGTGGACTATCTGGCTTATCGGTGCACATTTCCAGCCAGCATCTGTGGTGGTATTTGAGTGCATTACTGCATATGACTTCGGTAGCCTGCACATCTGGGAAAGCTTTGTTAATGGTGAACTATATAAACAGGTTATGGGGCAACGTGCTGCTATCCAGACACTTTTTTTCAGGGATAACGGGCTTATTTTATCAGGAATATGCCAGATTGTGTTTTGTATTTATCACAGCAGCATAGCTCCAAGGCAAAAGAGTGCCTTTGCTAAACTAGCCTGCCTACAGTCCAGACCTGCAACTCATTGACAGGCTTTATATTTTCAGTTGTTGTGGGTGCTGGAAAATCAAAATTATTCCACAATTCACACTTCCATGGTAACTGAAATGATATATGCTTGGCAAACCCCCAAAAACCTAGCCACACTTTCCCCTTGGAACAAACTTCACATCTTTTACTACCATTTCTGACTGCAGAAATAGAACTTCAGTGATTGCTGCCTAATTTCCTCACATAACTGCGACACAGGGACTGACAGTACAGCATGGTAGCAGTCTTAAGCTAAATACTCACTTGATGACCTAGGAAAATGGATCCCAGCGACATCCCTCGACAACGAGCGTTCTGCGATCCATTTCCCCTGCGGGCGGGTACTCGCGACAGCATACAACGGGTGCGAATGGGAAGTCAAGCGTTTGCGGTACTTTACGTGTAGTAGTCTGGGATCTTGAAGATCGCATCCGCCTTTACAGTCTTTATTGCTGTGCGTTGCTAAGGGTTGTTCGCGTAACCCCACACCTGTACCCGCATCGCGAGATCACGGAAATGATCGCTTGTCGCTCCAAAAACATGGCCCATCGTCGGATAAATCAGTAGAGAAATTGCTAGAAAGTATGCTTGGCTATTTACTGAAAGGTTAGTAGCAAAGGAACTGAAGGGAGCAGTGAGATTACATGCGGTATCATTGTGCAATTTGCATAGTGTGAATGCACCCTTAAAATTGCACTCCGGGTTATAACGTGTGTAGTATGAATAGCCACATGGAAAGTTATGAGTAGAGCACTGCCATTTATTATTATTATTATTATTATTATTATGACTGTGAAAATGCTAAAAATGAAGTAATGTATGGGCACCCAAAAAAAGCCTTTTGCCCCATGTGGCCGTTGGCACTCTGTACCTATGAGTGAAGCAAATTGCTTCATAAACTTTTTGACTGGTTCCTTTGTATATGATTATGCATGCAGTTACAGTAAGCACAACTTACATTAACAGCTGAACTAATGGCAGGGCTTATTATATACTAAGCATTAGGACCGTTTATTGAGGGGCACTAGATTTTAGTCAAATGTCACGGCCCTGCGCTTGCACAGAATGGCGACAGCACACACGGATAGAGGTGGACGCAGACATCTGCACTTCTATTAGGTAGGATAAGGGCACCACGCATCTTGTAGCCAATAGGATTTTTTTTTTTAGGTGTCAGCATCAGGGCTGTGGAGTTGGTACAAAAATTACTCCGACTCCTCAGGTTCGGATTCCTCCGACTCCTCTTATTTGCATATTACAATTGTGTTGATTGAAAGTCTGTAACATGAAATGCATCGCTTAACTGCCAACGCTTAGGAATTTTAAAACACGGCTGAAGTGAGAAATATGGAGGCTGCCATATTTATTCCTTTTTAAACAATGCCAGTTAACTGGCTAGCCGGCTATTCTTCTGCCTCTAATACTTTTAGTCATAGACTAGTCCTTGGTAAGAGTACTTGTAGAAGACAGGAACAAAGAACATCTATCAGGCCCTAGGCAATGTAACTGTGGGTACATGTAATAAATGATGTGCAGGTACTCTGCAGAAGAATGAAGGGATTCTTCCTCTAGTACACATTCTTCATATACTATCTGAACCAGGTTTATGGGTGATAGACAACACCTCTTTGTTCAATCTGCACAACATTCTCAGTGGATTCCCTGAAGCTCTGTGGAGAGTGCATATGTAGAGTGTAGTACTACTGTGTAACAAAGTAAACCTGAGACAGATGAAATTAGTTTTATACATACATGGGGCTTCTTTTAGCCCCCTTCAGGCTAATCAGTCCCTCGCTGTCCTCCTCCGCCACCTGGATCTTCTGCTATGGGTCCAGGTACTTGAGCCAGTCTGGCGTAGTGCGCATGCACGCACACACTCAACTGCAGGGAGCGTACTACACCTGCGCAGCACTATTGTGCAAGTGCAGAATGCTCCTGGCTGTGGGAGCGGCACGTGGCCGGACTGCGCTGACTGGCTAAATTACCGGGATTCATAGAAGAAGATCCAGGTGGCGGACAGCATGGGACTAATTGGCCTGAAGGGGGCTGGAGGAAGCCAAAAGTATAAAACTTTTCTTTTAATCGGTCTCAGGTACCCTTTAATTCGTAGTCTCTAAACCAAATTTTAACAACATATCAAATTATTTGATTTCATGAGCAAAGGGAGTGCATACATTTGCATAAACCAGCATCAACGCAGAATTATTTGCATCTCATAGACCATCTCTATTAGTGACACAGCTACACATCAGGCTTTATTCTTAGAGAATGGATGTTATTTAGTGTATATATAAGATTCCTGTGTACACATCATATATACAGTCACAATCACATATGTGTATTTGACTTTAAAAATACGGGAACTGCTTTATAGAAGTAGCACAAGTAACTATTTTTTGATTTATTTCATTTTTGTGGACTAAGCAAAGCTATTACTGTATATATAAATTTATTTATGATGACTATTATCTGAGAAATAGAACATTTTGTCATAATTTCTATTTTAATTACAGTTTAAATTCAACAGGAATCAGAGTTGGTGCATTTTTCTTCCCGACTCCAGGTACCCAAAAATTACTCCGACCTCGACTCCGACTTCACAGCCCTGGTCAGCATAATTGTGCCCATACGTGGTACCATGAAAATGTTTGATTTTCCCCGTTTTATTCAACCAAAATGATTGAACTGAAAGAATGTTGAAAATAATCTTTTCTCTTTCGATCAAGAAAAACTGATTATTTAGTTGTTGTTTTTTGTTTGTTTTTTTTGTTTTATAAAAATCCGATCGAGCATGTTGGAAAAAAATTTACATTCGATAATTTTGTCCAGATTTTCTGATAAACCGAATGTTCGTGTTTGGTACCAAAAAAAAAATGTGAATGATCAAACAGAATTATCTAATTGAAAATACTGTACGATGTATGGGTACCATTAGAGAAAACCTCAAACGTTCAAATCTCTGGGATTTGTCCAGCGTTTATTGACTAACATGCAGCCCACCTACATACCTATTGGTGTGCATTTGCTTTGCTGCCTGCTATTGTTACATTGAGATACAGTATGTGCATCACAGAGACCAACGGGTAGTAAGAATTAAATCTTTAGAGCAGGAATCCAGGGAAATAATGATCAGAATTTTGGGGGATTACCAGGCGCACAGAAAGCCAAGTCTGTTTAACCACTACACTCGCCCCAGAAACAGATTGCAAAGACAAGAGGCACGCTATTACAAATGTATTTTCACCTTTGGAGGAGTACATAACAGAAATCATTAGAGACAAATAGAATACATCTGGCACCTTATCTGGTAACATCTGTCACATATGCAGCTTCCTGGTAACGGAGCAGGTGTGCAGGGAGGGGAGAGGGCAGCAAGTAACAGTAGTGAGGACTTCCTGCAGTGCTGCATTATCCCAGCCTCTGGCTTCTCCTCTGCTCAGATGGGGATTCCAGGCTAGTGTGTGCGGCATCTCCTTGGCAATGTACGGCCCGATGCCAACTGCAGATTGCAAACGCCCAAGTCCCGATGCCCACTACAGATTGCAAACGCCCAAGTCCCGATGCCCACTACAGATTGCAAACGCCCAAAGCCAGACGCGTGCACAAAACTATTTTGCGTGCACGTTAATGACCTGCGGCATGATTGTCAGGAATCGGCTCGCGGCACGCCTGCATATACGGTTCCCGACTGCGGGTTTGACCAGATCGAGAGGGGAAGCAGCCTTAGTCAAGCTAAAACAAGGCTGTGACCCCTCAGAACACTTCTCACTGCCACCACTAGCTGTTGCTAGACACTTCCACTCTGCTGTCGAGTTACGCGCACTGGCGTTTTCGTACGTTGGGTCAGCTGCGGGCTTTAGGCCAACGTATAACAAACACCCCACACACACGCACAATTACAATCTTACACTGTAGTGAAGCAAAACAACTAACAGTCGTTCCGAACGATACTGTTAGCCTTCCCACTCGGCGGTCGAGCGCGGAAGTGCCCCATACACACAATGCAATTACAATTTTATACGGTAGGGTTGCTCAGTCATACAATCAGGCATGGACTTATACACAGTTACATTTCAATCTCTTCTAGGTTATGAGTGTTAGTTTAGTACAGCAGAAGTCAAACTTATTAAATATCGAATTAATATTCCAGGAAAAAAAGTGGAACAATGCAGAAAATAATATATACAAAAGATGTACAAAAACAAGTAAAAAAGTTACAAAGTAAAAGTTACGATACACACAAGGATATTTGTATAAAAATAAACCGGGGATCAAAACGTTACCAGCGTTGTTTGAACGTCATTGGAAGGAGAACGCCGCTTTCGACCAGTAGTCAGGCAGCCCTATCGTTTGCTATCTCCAAAGAGCTACCAGTTGTGACTGTCCTAGCTGCTGTTTTATAGTCCCAAGTGTTGCCCCGGGCAAAGAATGTTTCATGCCACAATCGAATGCAATTTCCCAGCTTGTTATATCCTTCCTGTGATATGCGACCTTCAAAGCTTTCCTGGGTTAGTATTTGATCTTTTCAGAGATTTCAGAACACTTCCATAACCCCAATTTCCACAGGTAAAAGTCTATACATCAAAAGATGTATTTTGGGTGAAGCTTCCTGGCTGTTATATGTAAACTCCTGGCTCAGGCTGGTGTGAGCTGTGTCAAAGCATACTGCAGCCAGTCCAGGTGACAATTGCTCCCAAGCACAATACACCTCTGAGACAGTATTCAGACAACAGGGTCAGACCACCTGTATAGGTTTCAAGCAACTGTCTGATTAAGTGTTTCCTAATTACCTGTTTCTGGCTGTCCAGAGGAACTGTATGCCAATGTCCAAGCCCCCTGCTTCCAGAGGAATTCAATGCAAATGCAGGTCTATTGACCCACACACACAATCACATTAACAGTCCATGAAGCTAGCCTGGCATATCTACACCTTTGACATAATACACAGCAGATAGAAAAATGATAGAATATGTTCCTGTATTATCCCAACATTAGAACTAGCTGCTATATCATGACAATGATGTCGGGAAGTTGCGCTGCGACGCTGATTAGCAGCAGTAGTTCTAAATCAACAGACGGGAAAACGCAGGGGCTGGACATCATGAAGCTCCCAGATACGTTACATCGTGAGTCTCTGAAATGCTTCATCTAATGTGAAAGTTCTAAATGCAGCCTAGGAGCGATCCGTCAAAATGCACCAACTAACATGTTTCTGTCATGTGGTCTATAGCTTACACTGCTAAATTCCACAATTATTCCAAGTGTGGGCATCATAATCTTCACAAGTGTAGCCACAAAAACACATAATCTGATAGATGCCCCCCCCCCTTTTTGGAGGGAGTAAAGTAGTTGGGGTCCCCTTATAGCTCTGGGGTCCCCTGTAGTTATGCCCCTGTAAGACAAGGTAAAGGTGTTTTTTATACAATTCAGTTATACTACATACCTACTAAAACAATGAAATCACCATCTAGTATGACTTAATTTCATCTCTCAGCTGCAGATGAATTTATAATCACAGAGCGGAGATTTGCCTGCTTGTCATTGGTTACTGTACAGGATGAGATGTAAACAATTGGCACATGGTGTGACTAATTATATAGTGGAGAGTCCTGTCATTAGCTGGAAAGTAATACTTTACTACATGTCACAGTGATGTGCACCTCACAGACAGAATGGTGATTCTTTAGAAATGGATTTGAAGGATGTGGAGCTTCAGTGTACTTAAAGGAGAGCGCTGCGATGTGTTCCATGAATGTATCCATCTATTTATATTGGCTACTGCAATTGAATTACACAGACGCTCATTTTAGATGCAGTATAAAGCTTTTATATGCATTTGTACAGGTTTTTATGCTGCCACCCTCCTCAAAAAACACCAGAAACTCTATAGATAAGCCAGTTACCCAAAAGCACAGAACTATGAAGACTACAGGAAATACAATACTGTCCCAGTGGCTCTTTTTTTGTGTGTCAGGGAAGAAAATTGTGTATGTTAAAGCTACAGCCCCCCCTGCTTGTATAGGTTTATCGCAGCTGTACCTCTTCAGCATTAGCTCAGCCTGCACAGTATGGAGGATGGCCAAACTACAGCAGTGTTTCCCAACCCGTGTGTCACGACACATTCATGTGTCGTGGCAGCTCTGGGTATGTGTTGTGGAAAATCAGAGAAGTGCAGCCGGGTAGAGCAGGGATCTGCAAACTTGGCTCTTCAGCTGTTAAAGAACTACAAGTCCCACAATGCAGTTGCCTTTATGAATCATGACTGTGGCTGTCAGACTCCTGCAATGCATTGTGGGACTTGTAGTTCCTTAACAGCTGGATAGCCAAGTTTGCAGATCACTGGGGTGGAGTAATGTTACAAGAAAAATGGCTGTTAATGTAATTCCATCTTAGCCCTCCTCTCAACCCATGAAGTGCCGTCCTCTTTCGTACCAACCCCCAGCTTTGTCCTGTGTTGTATAATCTTGTTACGTCTGTCATTCGTGTATCATTGTATATACTTATTGTCCAGCGCTGTGTAATATGTTGCCTCTTTATAAATACAATAAATAATAATAAAAAGGATGTGGAAATGTTGGTTAAAGCTCACACACATGACTCATCTTCTATGGAGGAATTTATAGCCATTTTCATGCGGTAACCAGAGGTTTAGCATCTCTTATGCAGCCTGTCCACACTCGGCTCCCATAGAAAACGAGCAGCAGGTGTACCATGCAGCCCATCCATATGCAAGCTACATGCGTAACAATATATTCTGATCTGCAATGCATAAATGGGAGGCAAGAACTTCATTTCTGGAGACATAAGCGGATAGGTTAGTTCATAAATGAGAAAACCACAGCCCTCCTAACCATTGCGATTGGGAATTTCCCGGGTAGAGTGGCGACAGAAGCATCGGGATGGACAACAGCAGCGGAGGGATCACAGCCACATGTAATGTGACTGTAATGATGGCCTGGGTGATGCGGCTCAAGTTCAGATCATGACAATTCAGCCAGCTCCCAGTTCACTTCATTGAGTGGCACTGGATCCATAAAAAAGGGCGTTACTTACTAAGCCTAGCTCCCTATCCTAGCTCTGCATAGGGATTAGAAGGAGTAAGAAGCACATCATGTACCAGTATAGGAGAGGGAGGGGGCTACTAGACACCAGGGAACAGTATAGGGAAGGGCGAGGGACCACTAGACCCTAGAAAAATATATAGGGGAGGAAGGAACACTAAATCCCAGGAAACTGGATTTGAGAGGGAGGAGTCCACTTGACTCCAGAGAACTGTATAGGGGAGGGATGGGGAACACTAGACCCCAGTGAAATGTGTAGGGAAGGAAGGAAGGAACACAAGACCCCCAGGAAACTGTATAGGGGAGCAAGGAACGAACACTAGACCCCAGGAAACTAGATAGGAAAGGGAGGAGTCCACTTGACTCCAGAGAACTTTATAGTGGAAGGATGGGGAACACTAGACCCCAGTGAAATGTGTAGGGAAGGGAGGAAGGAACACTAGACCCCATGGAACTGTATAGGGGAGGGAGGGGTTCACTACATTTAAGAAAGCCGTATACTCTGAGGGCTCTTTCACGCTGGCGCGGTGCAGCACTTTACCGCAGCCTACCCCTATGGCTATGTAAATCTAGGGGGTGTGCTGCACTGAAAGTTCCCTATCTAATGCAAGTGCATACCTACATTACCATGCGGCATACTGGAAGTCATGTAAGCCTATGGCGACACTTTTTTTTTTTTTTTTTTTACTTAAATGACCGCCGCAAGTATTATGCGTTCTGCGTGGAAGTGTATTTTAGCAGTATGCTTCCGCGCACGTGATCACTTCCACCACAGGAAGTGAGCGTCACTTCCTGCTTAGCCGGCTGCCAGACAGATTACTGCGGTGATCCCCAAAGGCCCATTTTTGGTGTTGCAGAGCAGTCCGCTGATCCCATTCTGGAAGGCATGCAGCTTCTTGTGCTCTATTGCGCCAAAAGTCACCACACACACAGTAACAAAATTTGTTGTTGGCTTGGAGGCTAGCGACCCATCTGTACAGCCGCTTCCTACACTGTTGCCCAAGGGATCAAGCCCCTATCGGGCAACATAACTTGTAAGTGTATACTTAGCCTAATGATCTAACCTTTGTCATGTAATAGAAGGGACTGTATAAAGTATCCATTCAATGTATTCACTCAGTTTACCCTTCTACCACATAGATTTGGTAAGATTGAACAAAAAAATATTGGTGGGCATAAGACTCACTTGAGAGGGTTGCTAATGAAGTTTTTAGGCATCACTAATGAAGCATCTGTACTTGGAGTACATGAGCTGAAGTTAGGGTACAAAATCAGATATTTACCTAAAGAGAGGGAAGCCTCAGGATCCTATTGAGGCTTCCCTCCCTGCTTTGAAGTCCCCCATTGCTAAGTGCGACCCCCCCAGAAGATTCGTGACAAGGCATTGTCGCTAATCCTTTTGGGGTCGCGCAGCTCTTCTCCTCCAGTGTGGCTCCACAATAGTCGACCTAGTCTGCCTGTGCATGTGCATTAAGGCAGAGCTGCGGGGTCTGTGGTACTGCGCATAAGCAGGCAGGCTTGTGCCGCTACTGCACGGGCTTCAGGAAGAAGATCTGCGCAGCCCCGATGTGAAAGGGGGCTTCAAATAAGCGAGGGAAGCCTCAATAGGATACTGAGGCTTCCCTCTCAAGGTATCTATCTGTTTTTTTACCCCGAGCTTCGGCTGTAGTGCTGGACTTGTGGCGAGCGACTAGGCCAACCCACTGTTTTGTCTTGGTGCATGTGCTGTAGGGTTCTACTGCCTACTCGTATATCTTTCTAGGGACATAAATGATTTAGCATATTTGTATCAATGATAGATGCTTCTTTTAAAGTAATAGAAAGTGTAGTTATCCTTTTAAACAGCAAATAAACCTCTCTTGGATCCTTGCAGTACATGACCCGTAAAACCTTCTGTTTTAAGAAGTCAGTGCAGTTATTTTCATGATATGCTGATGTACTTGATGAAGTTGCAACATATAGCAGTTTTCCAGATTTTTTTTTTCCCCACCTTTCCATTCAGGCTCTTTAAACCAGAAATATGGCGACCTCTATGGGGAAAAAGCAAAACAAGAAAAAGATGGAAGAAGTGGATGAAGAGGAGGAGGAGTATGTGGTGGAGAAGGTTTTGGACCGGCGGGTTGTGAAAGGCAAAGTTGAATATCTGCTAAAGTGGAAAGGTTTCTCTGAGTAAGTACTCTTATCCTGGAGGTTAGTGCGTGCACGCCCAGAACATATCCCTCATTGTGGGCTGGTAAAAGGGAAACTTTACTGTAAATAAGCGGGGGGGGCGGGGGCTGTGGGTATAACAGAACATAATGAATTATTCGTGATACCTAGTTTTATAGTAGGGAACAAGTATCACAAACCTTTGTTAAATTTAAAATACATGTGCTAGTTGTATATTTCTCCCAGAGTAAAATGTGCTATACATTTATTTTTTCTTATGTAGCTGTCACTTACAGTAGCTAGCAGAAATGTGACAGATTCCATCTCCTCATGGGGGATTTTCATTTTTTTTTTTATTATTATTATTATTGTCAGGAACCCTGTGGACACTATTCTGGCATTTGGGGTGTGCCATTGCCATCCAGGGAGTGCTTTTGTAAATAAAGGAAATAAAATTCCATGTGAGAAGATGAATTAGTCCAAAATCTGTGAGATCTGTCACATTTCCTCTGCCTACTGTAAGTGACAGAAACATAAGAAAAAAGTAATTTATGGTGCATATTAATCTGAAAAATGTACAACTAACTATTTTAAATTGTACAAATTGTTGGTATAGTGGGCCTTTGATTATCCTGGTTTCAGGATCAGAAACACATCATATATGTATATATTGCTGTAAATTGTTATGTAATTCCACCCTTCCCGTCATGTTTAGCCTAGGCTATATTGCTATGCAGCCTTCTCCCCCTCCCAGTGCAGTCTGGAAGACCAGGTGTTGTTTCTGCTCACTTTGGCACTCACAACAAACATTCTGCAGCGATGCTCCTTATGAGCAGTATATATGTTGCCACTGGGGATAAATTAAAATAAACCGATGAGATCAACAATTTTATCCTACTCCTAAAACTGTTTTATTTTTAAGTATTTGTGGGTTTTCTTTTATATTTAACATTTTCAAATTAGGTTAAATGTTTTAATGTCTCTCTAATAAGTGGCAGCCTATTAAGTGTCCCAGAGTTAGAAAAAGGTCAAAAGTTCATGTACTTTATCTCTGCCTGCCCTCAGAAGTTGTATTCTGCCAGGAAAACTTTTAAGGCTGTAATTTGCTTATCAGTGAGGTTTACTATATTCCCGACAAGGTACCGACAAGACAGAAGCTGTCACTTCCATGCAGAGAAATTAACTGTTTCTGGCAGCAAAATAAGTAAATGTAATGTTTTGTACTGTACATAAACATTTATCTCATAATGTCACATATCGCCTTGGGTACACTTTAAGAAAATAAATCAGGAAGAGGAAAGTTTTTTTACGATAGGCAAACATTGACCAAAACATTTCCGAATTAATATAAGCAATTTTAATCATTATGTTACATTCAGTAAAGTTCCTCCTTTTAATTTAAATAATACTTATTTTTTTAAATTATAGTGTTTGCCAATTGTAAAATCTTACCTCACTCGTGATTTACATTCCTAAATGTATCACAGGTGCTGGCATCTTTACAGCTGACAAGGTATTTAGCTGCTGTTATATTAACCCCCTCTGTTTAGGGAAGAAAGGCAAATGACATCATTGTCATGGCAAAACTTTACTAAGGGGGTGGGACTACCTACTAATATCCTGCTATATACAGATATAAGAAGGGTTTCTGCTGCTGAAACCAGGATAACAAAGGTCAAACATTTGTAGATATGTGTTCCTTTAACAGAGTAACCAAGCAGCTTGGGGTGACCCAAACCACTAGGAATGTATAGGAGGATAAAAGAGACCAAAAAGCCCTCCTATTAAAAAGCAATGCTCAGTGTAATTTGCCTTCTTACATAGTTACATAGTTATTTTGGTTGAAAAAAGACATACGTCCATCGAGTTCAACCAGTACAAAGTACAACTTCAGCCCGTCCCCCACGTACCCCTGTTGATCCAGAGGAAGGTGAAAAAACCCTTACAAGGCATGGTCCAATTAGCCCCTAAAGGGAAAAATTCCTTCCCGACTCCAGATTCTTAAAACAGAAGGAAACGTGCAATAATTCAGCTGTAGGTGAACATTTGTGGTTACCCACTATGCACCACTATTAAATATGCACATTATCTCTTTTAAGCTCCGTCTACACGGAGCGATGTTCCTTATCAATCGAGCCGCTGATGCAGCTCGATTGATAAGATCCGACAGGTCCGATTTTGCCGCCGCCGATTCCCTGCTCGTTCCCCACGAGAGGACAATGGCAGGGAATCGAGCGGAAGATAAGCGGCGCGGGGACGAAGGCGGATCGGATCCGACGCGCGGGCTAGCGGGTACGCACGGGGATGCGGAAGATGCGATCCGGCGGCTAATCGAGCCCCCGGATCACCTCGTGTAGATCCGGCTTTAAAGAGAACCAGAGAAGAAGCACCCTCATGTATTTTACCTTATAAATCAGTGGGAACTTGACAGTAAACACCTAATCTGCTCATTGTTTCATTGTTCTCTGTTTAATCTGACCGTTATCACCTCTGATAAGAATCCCCGAAAGAGCATTCAGTCTGGCTTTACTACGGAATGATTATAGCTGAGTCTGTCTTCTCTGGTGTCTTTTCAAGCCCAAGCCTGCCCCCTTGTGGCTCTGCTATAATGATTCAGCTAAAATCATTCCCGGCAAAGCCAGACTGAATGCTCAGTCGGGGATTCTTATCACCGCTGATAACAGACACTTTTAGCAGTGAGGATGAAACTGAGAGCAGGGTAGGTGTTTTCTCTAATGTTCCCACTGATATATATGGTAAAATACATGAGGGTGCTTCGTCTCTGGTTCACTTTAAGGACAGTTAAAACCATGCGATGAGTCATTCTGCACGATGGTAGAAAAATCCTTTCTTAAAGGCAAAAAAAATAATAATAATACAGCAAAAGACAGCTAGCATGTTTCAGACACACTCTAGCCCTTAAGATGAACCTAAATTCAAAAAAGGGGTTTCACTTACCTGGGGCTTCTACCAGCCCCCTGCAGCTGCTCTGTGCCTGCACTGTCAAGTGTTCCTCCAACAGGCCACTGCGCGGCCGTGCACATACTCGATCACGCTCCTGTATCTTCCGAAAGGGGCTGGCAGATAGGAGATTGTAGTGGAGGTGGGCAGGAAGACCATAACTCTGTATGAATTGGATGTTGCTAGGATAACAGAAGATGCACCAACAAGAAGAATTGGGCTTGGTCATGTCATTGCGGGTGATGCCAAATAATGAGCATAATAGAGCTACTCCTGCCACACATCCTCCTGGGCAGAAAACACAGAAAATACATTATAAAATACTTATTAAGCCAGCATAGCTTGGTAAAAGTCAATACTTTAGTCAGTGTATTGACCAAAATACAGAACTTCGCCTGCTATAACTTCTTAAAGTGAGTCTGAAGCGGATTTAAAAAAACAAACAAACCCAGATACTCGCCTAAGTAGAGCAAAGGCTCTGGGTTCTATAGAGCCTTCCCGTTCTCCTCCCTGTGTCCTCGTTCCCCCGCAGGCTCGTCCATTTGATTCTCCCGCCCCGGGAGACTTTGGCAATCTTCAGAAGCACTCGGGCTTCTGAAGACCAGCGGCTCTGTACTGCAAATGCGCGAGAGAGGGCTCTCGAGCGTGCGCAGTATGGAGTGGCCCGTCTTCGGAAGCCCAAGTACTGCCAAAGTGCACCCACCATGGAATAGAGCTAACGGGGGAGCCTGCGAGGGAACGCGGAGAGCAGGAGAACAGGAAGACTCTGTAGGACCAATTCAAAGAGGGTACACAGTGGCCGGCACTACGAGGTTGACTGTCAATTGCAGGTTACATCTGAGGAACTTTAAGGAAGATGCAAAGACACCAACTAGTTACAAATGACTGCGTGCTCATGAAGTGGTAGATAGAAGCTTGGCATGGATCATTCAGAAGAAGAACAAGTACTATCAGGCACTGCAGTGGATTTAAATTTATTCACTGTTCAAAGCATCAAGTGAATCATAAATGTGAATTGATTGTAGTTCTCGTAGGTACATAGGTCACAAGCAGTGATTCCGTGCCAAAGTGACATTCAATACATAATTGTATGAGATAGATGTCCTACCATGTCCTAGGTGGGTGGCGGTGGGTGCAGGGCAAGAAACGGGCAGCCTAACAACCGTTTCGCACGGCGGTGCTTCTTCCGAGGCTGTTCCATGCCATTACAGGTCAACACTGGACTTTATTACCTGTATCACGTGTTGGCGCAGATACGTGTAAACATTCGCATCACATGCGTACACGTAATGATGTATGCATGAACCAAAAAAGGAAAGGACGCGTCTGAGAAAGAGCGTCGCTCCGATTTTGCTTCATAAGCTACGCGTCAACGTAGACCATGCATACCACTGTGGGACGGACACTGAAGCGTAATTAAGCACGCATAAGACCTAAAGAGATGGCGTATTCACCATCTTAAAGGGGTATATTACCCCTAATTACAAGGTCTTTGTAAAAAGTTAAGACAAGTAGTAGAAATGCAGCCAGGTATATCAAAATAAAAAAACGTGCATGTGAAAACGTGAAACATGCGTGTGAATGCTAAAAATGCGAAAGGGAGGGAGAAATCTTTTAAATACGGTGGTGAACATCTATCCCATACCTTATCTATTATTACAGCATATATTATATACAAATGTCAAGTATAATTTACTCGATTATAGATACACGCCATTGGCTATACAAAATTATGGATCCCGGAAACACACAAAATCATTATGGTCATTAACTACCCTAAGACCACCCCACGCTAACAGGCGTGGCAGCCCCAGGACCGCCTAACGCCAATTGGCGTCAAGTCCTGGGGCCGACTACTGCAGGAGATTGCGCACAGGCTGCACGTGCATCTCCTGCTTGGAGGGCGGAGCTCCACTCCGCCTTTAGTCTCCGAGCACCGCTCGGGAGACTGTTAGACGGCGAAACCGCCGTCTTTTGACTAAGTACAGCGCTGTAATCTGCAGCAGCGCTGTTTTGGGGACAGCCGTGAGGCTGTTCCCCTGGGGCACGAGAGCGATCGGCTCTCATAGGCTGAAGCCTATGACAGCCAATCGCCGGCTGGCGGGGGGTGGGTGGGGGGAGGCAGAGGGAGAAAGCAACAAAAAAAATAAGTTTATTTAGTTAAAAAAAAAATTGCAATCGATATTTATTAAAAAAAAATATAACGGGGGGGGGGGGGGGGGGGATCAGACCCCACCAACAGAAAGCTCTGAAGCTCTGTTGGTGGGGAGAAAAGGGGGGGAGGGAATCACTAGTGTGCTGTGTTGTGAGGCCCTGCAGCTTGGCCTTAAAGGTGCAGTGGCCTATTTAGAAAGAAATGGCCTGGTCTTTAGGGGGTTTAGCGCTGTGGTCCTGAAGGGGTTAAAGCCCAAAGGGCCAAGGGTCTCACTTTTTATTATCAATAATGACTCCTTCCTGAGCAATAAGCATGCAGGATCTCCACCTCATGGGGGGGGGGGGGGGTCATGACTTGTACTAGGCCACCAAATCTGAATACCCCCGGATCACTGTCATGCACCATCCGGACATGATCAATGATACTGGTGGCTCCCTTCCTCAATGGAATGCCAATGTTCCTGTATCCTTTCCTTTAAGGGACTGGTGGTTTTACCCACAAAGAATCGCCTGCAGGGGCACCACAGAGCATAAATGACAAATTTGGTATTGCATGTTATTAAATCTCGACCTGTCCACTGCATAGCTCCGACTCTGAGAGTGGTTCCCTGCTAATGGGATTATCTGCCTGGCTTTTTTAACTCAGGAGACGGCCCATTGTCTCAATACACAAAGCAAGACTACCAGAGTCTGGAGACTAACACAGGAATGTTTGAAATGTACATGACAGCCTACTGGAAATGGGTGAAGGGGTGAAGTCCTTTTGATACCATTTTTTATCTGTGGAAATTGAATTATGTCTGAATAGTTTATTGTCTCAGGTTTATTGTCCCTGAAAAGGAGTTCGTCCTGACCTTTGCTCAACACTTGATCAAATGCACAGTTCAATTTGTCCTCTGGGTATCCTCGACTTATTAGTCACCTTCAGTCATGAAATCTTCAACATTTGTATTGTTTCTCCTTAATCGAAGAAATTGACCGTAAGGTAGTGACTGGGTAACATGTACCGGATGGAAACTATCTTTGCGAAGGACCCAGAGCCTTCCCTCTCCTTAGGTAAGTATCTGTTTAAAAAAAACAAAACCGCTTCAAACTCCCTTTAACCAGTTCAGCCTATCTGGACAAGTATTGTCGTCCAGATAGGCTCCGCTCGAATCTATCTGGACGCGTATCCGCGTCCAGTGTTTGAGCTGCGGTTTTCCGTGTTGGGGAAGGGAAGCACGGCTTCCCATACCAATCGCAGTGCGTCTAATGAATGGACATGACCCCGTTCAGGGGCCATGTCCATTCATAATAAAGATCGTAAATGAAAATGTAAAAAAAAAAAATTAAACACTTCCTGGTAATCAAAGGAGTGTTTCTATCACCATCTAGTGGCGAAAAGTTAAATTACACACACCACATATTTTTAATTTAAAAAAATATATAATCAATCCCTTCCAAAGCCACCACCCCATTTACCAAACAGATGTTTAAAAAAAAATCCAATCGTTTTCCACGCTTCGGCGGGCGTTTCTCTTATATTCTCATCTTTCATTGATTTTTCTTATCTTTTCCCATTGTCCTCCATGTGAGTTTTATTTATAGCAGCATTGCTTATCTTAAAACTATAGGGGATGGAATTGGAGAAATAGTGTGTTTTTCTTCTTCTTCTTCTTTTTTTTTTTTTTTTTTTTTTTTTGGTGGGGGGGGGGGGGGGTCATATAACATGCATAGAATGATGATGAAAACAAGTATCACCCACAGAAAGCTTAATTTGTGGCAAAAAAGCAAGAGTCAGTGATACAGTTATTGGCTAATGAATGGGAGGAGCGCTGACGGGAAAGTAGACTGAACTGGTTAAAGAGACACTGAAGCGGGAAGAAAAAATTATGATCTAATGAATTTAGTTGTGTAGTACAGCTAAGAAATAAAGCATTAGGAGCAGAGACATAACTCTAATATTTGTTTCCTGTACAGGAAGAGTTAAGGCCCATACACACGTCGGATTTTTCTGAACGACTGGTCGTTTGAACGTCCCGTCGTTCAGTTGTTCGCTCGCGGAATCAAACGTGTGTACGGACTATCGTTCGCATAAGACTGGTTGGCGGATCGCTGGAAACCAGTCTTATCACCCGAACGATAGTCTGTACACACGTCGGATTTGACGTGCGAACGACTGAACGACGGAACGTTCAAACGACGGGTCGTTCGCAAAAATCCGACGTGTGTATGGGCCTTTAAGAAACTCCAGTTGTTATATATGCAACTATCCATTGAGCTCTGGGACTTTGAAAGTAGCAGAGAGCTCTGACTTCTGATTAGGTTATCTCAGCTGTATTGTGTTTTTCTTTTGCAGTTCAGGACAGGTCAAAAGTTCACTGCCTGTTCCGTAAAAACTTTTAGGGCCTGTAAAATGCTGAGTAATGTGTAAACTGCAAATATTATAGAATGATGCAATGTTATAAAAAGCTTTATAACTGAAAATAAAAATATGAGAATATTTTTTTTTGCTACCAATGTTCTAGTAATTACCCCTACTACAAAACCAATTCATGATATCATAATTTTTTTTTCCGCTTCAGTGTCTCTTTAAGAGCTGGAATAAAACACAAAACAGTTATTAACAACAAAGATACCTCACAACATACAGCCCTTTTATACTTCCTCTCATAAGATTATACACTACTACCTTGTTAAAGAAATATTATACATTAGTCTCCGTTCCCGAACCATTTGTCCATTTTCCTTGTCAGTCCAGCAAGTATTGTACTTCTTAGTACATTTGAATAAATGTTTTACTATCAATACCACACTGGATTTGAACATTCAGTATAAAGTTTTTTTTTTTTCGGTTTTTTTTTTTGTGTGCTTTGAAACAACTTACAATAGTTTATACAGTACAGTATTATTTTGTAGATGAGAACAACTATTTTATGTATGAGACCTTTTGTAACTTTTTGTAAGTTGAGGAGTATCTGCCTATCTCTCTTCCTAGTTCTCCCCATTAAAGTCCCCTCAGTTTGAAAGCTACTCTGTTACAGTGCTCTACTACCGTGCCCCTATTATAGTTTCCCCAGTTTTAGTGGCTCTCCTTTATAGTGCTGCCAGTCTTAATGCCCCCCGTTCTTTCCCTTTATAGCACTCCTGCTGTTATGGTACCCTCACTAATAGCGCTGTTTTGGTGATCCCTCTGATAGTGCCTCCAGTCTAAGACCTGGTATGAACCTTTCTGGAATCACTTTACTCCTGCTTCAATCCATTACTATTTGCCCAAACTTTCTGGAGGTTATAGCAGGGCTGTGGAGTCGGTACAAAAATCATCCGACTTCGTCTCCTAAGTTTATGAAACCACCGACTCCGACTCCAGGTGCCAAAAACATCTCAGACTCCAACTCCAAAGCCCTTGCATGGCTATGGAGTGGGCACAAAAATCATCCGACTCCAGCTTCCACTCCTCAGTCCTCAGTTTATGAAACCTCTGACTCCAGGTACCCAAAAATTGCTCCGACTCCACAGCCATGGGTTATAGAGTAGAAAGCCATGCGCTGGCATAAAACCAGCAATGTGTATAACTTGAAGGTCGTCACT
This sequence comes from Hyperolius riggenbachi, assembly GCF_040937935.1. Taxonomy (NCBI): domain Eukaryota; kingdom Metazoa; phylum Chordata; class Amphibia; order Anura; family Hyperoliidae; genus Hyperolius; species Hyperolius riggenbachi. The sequence goes on from NC_090657.1 coordinate 106,197,668, forward strand.
AGAGATATTCAATGACATACTGCTGTTTCCAGCAATCCACATAGTATTTAGCTTGGAATTGGAGCAATCCAAATGAACAAGAATTGTATTTTATAGGCCTAAATCCAAGCTGCATATATTTTGCATTATGATTAAAGCGAAGTCCTATAAAAAGAAAAAGGCAGTTTTAATTTACCTGGGGCTTCTACCGGCCCCCTGCAGTCATTTTGTGCCAGTGGTCCCCTGCCGCGGCTCAGTTTTACTTTTGGCGGCTGAGCCTGTTGACGGCCACTGCGTCTGCACAGCCTTTCTCTACTGCACCTGCACAGGATGCTCCCGGCGATGGGAGCACGAATGAGGATGCTAGCGGCCAGGGCCAGCGCAGTGGTCGGCAACAGGCTCAGTCTCCAAAAGCGAAACTGAGGATCTAGAGGATTGTTGAGTATCGGCATGGGCACAGGGCGACTGCAGGGGGCCGGTAGAAGCCCCAGGTAAGTAAAACTGCCTCTTTTTTTAACACTTTATAAGGCTTTGTACTCTATAACCTCCAGAAACGTTTCCCTGGAGCCTAATCACTTGATTGTATAAACAGAAAGCTGCACAGTGGCATTGTCCTTCCATCTAAAGGGGACCATACATTGCACAATTTGTTGCATCAAAAGCATATGGAAGATGTTCCACTGAGTCTTCAGGTTATGCATGGATTGCAGGGAGAGTTATCTTGCAGCTGCTTTTCTCGCTGTAATTATCCCCTTTGCTAGGTTGAGTATTTTATCTTAATGCTAGATAAACACATCAGCCTTGTGCTCATTGGTTTTCAGTGCATTGCTGGTGAGGCCACACAGGACCGGTGTCAGAATTCTAGCTGTATAGTGACATGTTTAAGCTGTACGTATTTAAATACATGTTTGGCCTCTCCCTAGTACAGAAGATCTCTGTAACGGTGAGAAGCAGCTGCACACTTGTTGAATGAAGTGTCTTGTTGGGGGGAGATTGGATGTGAATTCCTCTGGTGTTTGCAGTGAGGACAACACGTGGGAGCCTGAGGAAAACCTGGATTGTCCGGACCTGATTGCAGAGTTCCTCCAGTCACAGAAAACTGCACACGAGACTGACAAGGGGGATGGAAAACGCAAAGCAGATTCAGACACTGAGCCTACAGGAGAAGAGAGCAAGCCCAAGAAGAAGAAAGATGAGGTGAGAGGGGCTGCAGTGACTTGTAAACGTGACATTTCTGCTGCATAATGTATAGACCGTGAATGACTGGGGAGTGTTACTTCTGGAGTATGTTGTTTACACCCACATTTTTATGGCACATTATAGTAAATATGCTTTAATTAAAGCGGACCCAAACCAAACATTTTTTTTAATTCAAAATATTTAGTTGCACCACTCTGACATACAAAGATAAATAAACACTCCTTCAAGCCTATGAGCATTTCAGTGCATGCTTTTCACCCTTCTCTTTTCATAACTAGGGTTATACAGGAGGCAGCCATTAGCAATTCCTCCTTTGCCAGACACTTCCTACTCCACCAGTCTGCCGGATTCTTTCCCGGCAATATGAAAGGAAGGGAGGGGCTCCTCCAATAAATGTAAAATATTTTATATTCGTCATCATGCAGCTGAAAAACAGCTGCTATTTATTATTATAATTTAGAAAATAGATTTTATTTCTGAAATCTTGTATTTTTATTGTGGTCCACTTTAACAATGCATACACTTTTGTACATTGCATGCCTGTACTTTTTTAAATAAATGTTTAAGATACAAAGCTGTCTGCTTTCTAGTTTCCCATCTAGCTTCTTCTTGCCAGCAGAGTGGGAATCCTGTCCCTATCACAGAGCAGATCACCTGACCACACCCACCTCTTCCCTGTCCTGAACTTAATTAACCCTTTGTGGCCAGCACTGCAGTTATAGTTTCTCCCTGCTCAGTGAGTAATGAAGCATTTTTACCCTTCCCACACCCTCTCCAAAGAGTTATTAAAATCCAAGTGTACCTCTCATCGCCCTGCCTGAGTGAGAAATCAATTCTCACTGTTCTTATAGTGCCTAAAAGCCCTAAGTAATTAAACTAATATTGCCGAAAATGAAAGTTAATTTTATATGATGGGAATGATGGTGGTGTAGTGAATAGCACTCTTGCCTTGCAGCACTCGAATCCCAGCCAGGGCAACATCTCCAAGGAGTTTGTATGTTCTCTCCATTTCTGTGTGGGTTTCCTCCAGATGCCTCCCACATCCCAAAAACACACAGTTAACCACTTCGCATCCAGACCTTGTTTTCCCCTTATTGACCAGAGCAGTTTTGACACTTTAGCGGTGTCCCTTTTTAATCAGCAATAACTTCATCTGTACTCATGCCACTTAAATTATCTATATATCGTTTTTTTCAAGACAAACTAAGCTTTCATTGGGGGAATTTGGTACAAAGTAAAATGTTCCTCTCTATGCATTTTAATGGGAAAAAGTGGGAAAAATTTTTAAAAATGCATTGTTTCTCAATTTTGACCAATTCCTGTTTGGAAATAAAAAGTGCGATTGGCATAAAAACTGTGCCGCCAGTTAAAGTCGCCCCAGTATAGATATCCAGATGTGTCCCCAGTATCACCGCCTTCCCCAGTATAGTCAGATGTGTCCCCAATATCAGCCCCCCCTAGCATAGCCACATGTGTCCCCTGCGTTTGACAGTCCCAGAATAGATTGACAGACGCACCCCCAGGAATAGTGCCCCTCTTTATAGCCATATGTGTCCCCGGATCAGGATTAACCCCATTATGGCCAGATGTACCCCCAGGATTAGTGCTGCCCCCCATTATAGCCAAATGTGCCCCCAGTATATGATTACTGCCCCCCCAGTTGCCCAGATGCACCAAATTAGTAAACCCCCACTCCCCTTAGTCAATTAGATGCCCCCCAACAAATATGTAAACCCCCCCTTTTATTTATGCTACCCCCACCCCCCAGGATCGATAGCCAGATGCCCCCCCCCCATGAGGCAGCCCCTTCCGTGCAGAAATCCGAAAAAAAATCATCCAGCAAGCAGCCTCACTCACCTACCTCGTTCCTGCGACTGTCTTGAAGCCCGATCCTCTGTTCTCCGCTCTGCAGTCAGCCGCATATTGCCAGTAACCCGGGTCCCGGCTTGATGACGTCATCAAGCCGGGACCCGGGTTACCGGCAATACGCGGCTGAATGCAGAGCGGTGATCGGAGGATCAGGCTTCAGGATCGTCGCAGGAACGAGGTAGGTGAGTGAGGCTGCTTGCTGGATGAATTTTTTTTAACTATTTGTGCGCCGAGGGGACAGATGAAGGATCGCTGCAGTTCACTACTGCAGCGATCATTCATGGGAGGGGGGTGGACTAATTGGCCAAAAGGGAACATGTTCCCTTCCACCAATTAGTATTGCAGCTGACAGTGCCGGAGGGCACTGAAGCGCACCCGACCGTGCACAGCAGGGCTGCAGCCAGGTCAGTATATCTACGTCGCTGTGGCTTGGAGGGTGCCACAGCTGACGTAGATATACTGTAGTGGTGGGAAAGTGGTTAAAGTTGATTTTCTTCTCCCTAAAAATTGGCCGTAGACTTCTATAGACCTATGAATTTGGTAGGAATTAGATTGTGAGCTCCTCTGACAGACAGTTAGTGACAAGACTATATACAGTGGCTTGCAAAAATATTCGGCCCCCTTGAAGTTTTCCACATTTTGTCATATTACTGCCACAAACATGAATCAATTTTATTGGAATTCCACGTGAAAGACCAATACAAAGTGGTGTACACGTGAGAAGTGGAATGAAAATCATACATGATTCCAAACATTTTAAAAAAAAAACAAAACTGCAAAGTGGGGTGTGCGTAATTATTCAGCCCCCTTTGTTCTGAGTGCAGTCAGTTGCCCATAGACATTGCTTGATGAGTGCTAATGACTAAATAGAGTGCACCTGTGTCTAATCTAATGTCAGTACAAATACAGCTGCTCTGTGACGACCTCAGAGGTTGTCTTAGAGAATACTGGGGGCAACAACACCATGAAGTCCAAAGAACACACCAGACAGGTGAGGGATAAAGTTATTGAGAAATTTAAACCAGGCTTAGGCTACAAAAAGATTTCCAAAGCCTTGAACATCCCATGGGGCACTGTTCAAGTGATCATTCAGAAATGGAAGGAGTATGGCACAACTGTAACCCTACCAAGACCAGGCCGTCCACCTAAACTCACAGGCCGAACAAGGAGAGCGCTGATCAGAAATGCAGTCAAGAGGCCCACGGTGACTCTGGACGAACTGCAGAGATCTACAGCTCAGGTGGGGGAATCTGTCCATAGGACAACTATTAGTTGTGCACTGCACAAAATTGGCCTTTATGGAAGAGTGACAAGAAGAAAGCCATTGTTAACAGAAAAGCATGAGAAGTCCTGTTTGCAGTTTGCCACAAGCCATGTGGGGGACACAGCAAACATGTGGAAGAAGGTGCTCTGGTCAGATGAGACCAAAATGGAACTTTTTGGCCAAAATGCAAAACGCTATGTATGGCAGAAAACTAACACTGCACATCACTCTGAACACACCATGCCCACTGTCAAATGTGGTGGCAGGATCATGCTCTGGGGGTGATTCTCTTCAGCAGGGACAAGGAAGCTGGTCAGAGTTGATGAGAAGATGGATGGAGCCAAATACAGGGCAATCTTGGAAGAAAACCTCTTGGAGTCTGCAAAAGACTTGAGACTGGGGCGGAGATTCGCCTTCCAGCAGGACAACGACCCTAAGGGCCCTTTCACACCAGAGGGCTTTTTCGGCGTTTTAACACCACGGCCGAAGTTGGCGTTTTCCTAGGTAAAATGAAAGTCCATAGACTTTCATTTTACCTTTCACATCTAACGCTGCGTTTTGGAGCGTTGTGGTTCAACGCTCCCAGGAGCTTTTTTAGGGCTGACCGCGGCGTTTCTCATTACAATTGATACTAATGTATTGGCGTTAAACGCCTTAAAAACGCCAGCAGCCAAAACGCAGCGTTTTAGCCATTTTACCGCTGCCTGTAGTGTGAAAGAGCCCTAAACATAAAGCCAGGGCAACAATGGAATGGTTTAAAACAAAACATATCCATGTGTTAGAATGGCCCAGTCAAAGTCCAGATCAAAATACAATCGAAAATCTGTGGCAAGATCTGAAAACTGCTGTTCACAAACACTGTCCATCTAATCTGACTGAGCTGGAGCTGTTTTGCAAAGAAGAATGGGGAAGGGTTTTGGTCTCTAGATGTGCAAAGCTGGTAGAGACATACCCTAAAATACTGGCAGCTGTAATCGCAGCAAAAGTGGTTCTACAAAGTATTGACTCGGGGCTGAATAATTACGCACACCCCACTTTGCAGTTATTTATTTGTAAAAAATGTTCGGAATCCTGTATGATTTTTTTGTTCCACTTCTCACATGTACACCACTTTGTATTGGTCTATCACGTGGAATTCAAATAAAATTGATTCATGTTTGTGGCAGTAATGTGACAAAATGTGGAAAACTTCAAAGGGGCCGAATACTTTTGCAAGCCACTGTATACTCTGCAAAGCACTGCAGGAGATGTTTCCACTAAATAAATACTAAATCATAATTTTAACACTCCCTCATACAAAATGGAACATCCATAATGCATCACTGCAACACAGTGGTTAGGTGTTTTTTGTTTCATGTTGCCATGACAACAATGTTTTACAAAGGAGTTTCTGAGGAATGAGCAACACCAGTTACTTTTTAAAAATGATGGTATGCATTGGAGTGGAGGAATAGACTGCAGTAACCTCCCAGATTGTCGGGCACATAGACAACACCATAGTCGAAACTTTGTAGGTAAGAGGTCTTATTGTATTGATCTTATACTTTGTTCAAAAGGTTCTCCCGTCACACACCTTTCCCGGTCCGATAGACAGACCTCCGTGCCGGTGCCCACCTCCTGCAGGTACACCACCCCTGCACAGCCGTAGTCAATGTACAAAATGGAGACGGCACACAAATGGCTTCAGTAGCAAAACTGTATTAAAGCATGTAGAGGCACACACGACATGTTTCGGGCGGAGCCCTTCCTCAGGGGACACCTGAGGAAGGGCTCCGCCCGAAACATGTCGTGTGTGCCTCTACATGCTTTAATACAGTTTTGCTACTGAAGCCATTTGTGTGCCGTCTCCATTTTGTACATTGAATCTTATACTTTGTCGGGAGTGAGAGACGGCAATGAATTTGACATTCTCACACTATGGATAAAAAGCTCCATTGTTTTAAAGAGAGCCCCAGGTGGGCTAAAAAAAAAAAAAAAGTAGGCTGCCTGATCCGCAGGGCTGAGCAGATCAGGTAGCCGCAAAAACCTCTGATTTGTGTGTCATGATGCTGCACTGAGAGACTGTGTTGTCTCATAGTGTGCAGGGAGGTGGGGGAGCAGCAAGAGGCTCGGCCAGGGGGAGAGAGTTGGCCAATGGCAGCTCAGGAAACCCTGTAGAAACGCCCCCGGCGGGCGTTTTAAATAGGGAATTCCTCTCCCCTCTGTTTGACTGACTCCGAGTTAGCGTCAAATCTTGTCGCTAAACTCGGGGAGCTATAGCACTGCTGTATTGGGGGGGGGGGACAGAGCCATGTCCTTAGGCAGAGAACATGCCTCTGTGTCCCATCTGCCCCCCAAAGATCCACCTTGGATTCTCTTTAAAAATATTATTTAATAGCCCCTAATTTCTATCAATGTATATAATATAAAAGTGGATCTATAGACAAATACCATAAAAACTAGAAGTACTTATAGGGTGAGTACGTGAGAACCACTGTACCATGTAGGTACATTATTAGTATGCAGGATATATACAGTAGATATAGGTGGTCTCCTAAACAAAATAGGGGTGGGGAACTAGAGCAGGGGTCCCCAACCTTTTTGAGCTCGGGGCCCACTATCCCAACCAAAATTTTCTCCGGGGCCCGGGGGGGGGGGGGGGGGGGGGGTGTTGGGGAGTGCCGGGGGGGCGTGGTTAGTGGCAGCGGCAGCGCCCCCTTTTTGCCCCGATTTTGAGCGTAGTATATAGGTAAGTAGGTATCTAGGTATAGTTGCTCCAGTATAGGTAGCTAACACAGTTGCCCCTGTGTAAGGACTATAGTTGCCCCAGTATAGTTAGGTAGTATAGTTACCCCAATACAGTTAGTATAGTTATCCCAGTATAGCTAGTACAGTTACCACAGTATAGCAAGTACAGTTAGCCCAGTATAGCTAGTACAGTTACCACAGTATAGCAAGCATAGTTACCACAGTATAGCAAGTACAGTTAGCCCAGTATAGCTAGTACAGTTAGCCCATTATAGCTAGTACAGTTAGCCCAGTATAGCTAGTACAGTTAGCCCAGTATAGCTAGTACAGTTAGCCCAGTATAGCTAGTACAGTTAGCCCAGTATAGCTAGTAGTTACCCCAGCATAGCAAGTACAGTTAGCCCAGCATAGCAAGTATAGTTAGTCCAGCATAGCAAGTATAGTTAGCCCAGTATAGCTAGTACAGTTAGCCCAGTATAGCTAGTACAGTTAGCCCAGTATAGCTAGTACAGTTAGCCCAGTATAGCTAGTACAGTTAGCCCAGTATAGCTAGTACAGTTAGCCCAGTATAGCTAGTACAGTTAGCCCAGTATAGCTAGTACAGTTAGCCCAGTATAGCTAGTACAGTTAGCCCAGTATAGCTAGTACAGTTAGCCCAGTATAGCTAGTAGTTACCCCAGTATAGCAAGTACAGTTAGCCCAGCATAGCAAGTACAGTTAGCCCAGCATAGCAAGTACAGTTAGCCCAGCATAGCAAGTACAGTTAGCCCAGCATAGCTAGTACAGTTAGCCCAGTATAGCTAGTACAGTTAGCCCAGTATAGCTAGTACAGTTAGCCCAGTATAACTAGTACAGTTAGCCAGTATAGCTAGTACAGTTAGCCCAGTATAGCTAGTACAGTTAGCCCAGTATAGCTAGTACAGTTAGCCCAGTATAGCTAGTACAGTTAGCCCAGTATAGCTAGTACAGTTAGCCCAGTATAGCTAGTACAGTTAGCCCAGTATAGCTAGTACAGTTAGCCCAGTATAGCTAGTACAGTTAGCCCAGTATAGCTAGTACAGTTAGCCCAGTATAGCTAGTACAGTTAGCCCAGTATAGCAAGTACAGTTAGCCCAGAATAGCAAGTATAGTTAGCCCAGAATAGCAAGTGCAGTTAGACCAGTATAGCAGGTGCAGTTAGACCAGTATAGCAGGTGCAGTTAGACCAGTATAGCAAGTGCAGTTAGACCAGTATAGCAAGTGCAGTTAGACCAGTATAGCAAGTGCAGTTAGACCAGTATAGCAAGTGCAGTTAGACCAGTATAGCAAGTGCAGTTAGACCAGTATAGCAAGTGCAGTTAGACCAGTATAGCAAGTGCAGTTAGACCAGTATAGCAAGTGCAGTTAGACCAGTATAGCAAGTGTAGTTAGACCAGTATAGCAAGTGTAGTTAGACCAGTATAGCTAGTACAGTTAGCCCAGTATAGCTAGTGCAGTTAGCCCAGTATAGCTAGTGCAGTTAGCCCAGTATAGCAAGTACAGTTAGCCCAGTATAGCTAGTACAGTTAGCCCAGTATAGCTAGTACAGTTAGCCCAGTATAGCTAGTACAGTTAGCCCAGTATAGCTAGTACAGTTAGCCCAGTATAGCTAGTACAGTTAGCCCAGTATACAGTAGCTAGTACAGTTAGCCCACTGTAGCCAGTGATTACCCCAGTATAGCTGCCCCAGTGTTGCTAGGAGAGGTGCCCTCTCCCCCTACCCCCTGCCCCCGAGGCCGCCGCTCCTGTTACCTTATGAGCGGGCGGTTGCTTCCTTCCTTATATTCCCCATAGCTCCTCTCCTCGTTGCAGGCTTGCAGCATCTCGTATTACAGCAGCGCTTCCCGCGCGGCTGCTGTAAGGAAGGGAAGGAAGCAGGGCAGCAGCTTCCTGTAGCGGCGATCGCCGTTACCATGGGAACCGCTGCCCTGCCTCCTTCCAGCAACCGCACAGGAAGTGCTGCTGTAACTAGAAATGCTGCAAAGTGGAGAGGGGCTATGAAGAATATAAGGAAGGAAGCGGCCGCCCGCTCATAAGGTAACAGGAGCGGCGGCCGTGGGGTGGGGGGGGGAGGGAGGGTTGGGTTAGAGGGGGAAAGGTCAGATCCGCCGCGGCCTCTCAGAAATCTGCCCACGGACCACCAAGTTGGGGACCTCTAAACTAGAGCATTGCCCCAACACTTACTGGTAATTGAGTTTTGTTTACAGTTGTTGCTATTTTCTAATGTATATAATGAGTGCATTTTCTGAAAGCTAAGATCATATCTTGTATTGTATTTGTACACCTTAGTCGTCATCCTGAAGAAGTGGTGAGTATTCCATGAAACGGGTAAAGGTCACATCTTGTGTTACTGGCGTATGGTTTGGAAATTGGAGTGCAAAAATATTTGAGATAAATGAGCTAATTCTTTGAATCGTGACTGGTCCATTTTGTCAGTTCTTTAGTCCCCATGCATTTGTGCTAAGTGTGTTCCTTACACACAGACCTTAGTTGATATAAACATTAGTGTGAGTTAAGGGCCTCTCCTTTTATTTATTACTGCTGGCCTGCCAAAATGTTACAGATTGTTATCAATAGACTGTGTATTTTTTTTCCAGCTTTAAGGGATACTTAAGCCTACAGGGGAAAAAAAAAATGTTTCACTTACCTGGGGCTTCTACCAGCCCCCTGCAGACGTCCTGTGCCAATGCCGGTTCTCTACGATCCTCCGATCCCCCGCTGCTGTGGCTTAGTTTCGGTTTCGCCGACTGGGAGTTGGTGGACCACTGCGCGGCTCTGGCCACACGTGTCCTTGCTCGCGTTCCCGTCCACAGTATTGTTCTGTGCAGGATGCTATTCAGACAGGAACGCTAGCAAGGATGTGCATAACCAGGACTGCGCAGGCCCAGTGAAACCAAAACTTAGCCGCAGCGGGGGAACAGAGGAACGTAGAGGACCGGCGCGGTCACCGGAGGTAAGTGAGACACTTTTTTTTTCAGTTGTCTTGAGTAACCCTTTAAGGTTTTACTGATTTTTGGAATAAATATTAGAGAATTATAACACATTTAGTTGTGCTCCTGCTCCATCTTGTGGGGTCTGTCTCTAGTCCTCCTTTTTTTTTTTTTTTATTATTAAGTTTTTACTACTTCTCCATTCTACAAAGAGTGCAATGATTGTTCCAGAGGAATGGACATCTTAGTATTTATATGTGGCATCATTCACTGGTGATTGCTGCAGACATGATGAGTGTGTTTTGTCTTGCAGGTCGAGAAGCCTCGTGGATTCGCTCGGGGCTTAGATCCAGAAAGGATCATTGGAGCCACAGACTCGAGTGGAGAGCTGATGTTCTTGATGAAATGGTGAGTTCTGTCCCCACAGGGTTTTTTCAATTAACTTTATTGTCATTGTAACACAACAAAATTACTTTTTGGCTTTATACATAAATATATGAAAGAATGTACTGTATTTAATACATTATATTTATTTGCTACTTCGCTTAAAGTAGACACCTAAGCCATTTGTAGATGAGTAATCGTCAATATGTAATTTTTGAAATGATGAAGCGTTGCACCTGGTCAGCGCAACACAGCTTGTGACCCTTCACTATTATGTTGTCCTTCTTATTTACGGTGTGATCTATGTGGGCAGTTGGTAATAGTGGAGTTCTGCAAGGGTCATTACTGGGTCCAGTTCTTTTCAGTTTATTAACAAAGATGCATACGCTTTGTCACATGTAAGTTACTACTGTATTTACCATTTTAATAAATTACTCGTTTTAATGCATCGTTTAGTTTGAGGGCCTCTTCGAGCTTATGGTGAAGGAAAGTGTGTGGAGCTTAATAGAGGTCCCGACGAATGGAGACCAGGGAAGACTGGAGCCGTATATGACAACGAGCCAGGAAAACAGAGCGTGTTGCCTTTTAAGCTGCTCTGTAATGGGACAGCATCATTGGGGTGAGACCAACTGCACACTGGTGTGGGTGTAAAGCACAGTGGTGGCGGGAAGCAGGAATGAGCAAGAACAATTTTGTGAAAAGCGAAATCATCCTGGAGTGTGCTGGGGGTTCGGGCTGTGTGCACAAGGTTTAACTAGCCCTGTCTGCTTCCTCTATTTTGGTGTGTTCTACGCTACTCTCCGGCTTCTTACACTTCTACCTTCTTAGCGGAAGTTTCGGTTGAGAAGGCAGAAGTGTAAGAAGCTGGACAGCAGCATGGAACACATCAGAAGGGAGCCGGCAGCCAAGGCGAGTTACCCATAGGGCCTGTTATCACTACACATGGATTCTGGATGCAGAAAAACTGACTCCTGTGAATGTCTTTGGGCCTGTTTCCACTAAACACGATTTTCCTGATTCAGATTTTCCATAGGCGTTCATTGGAGTCAGTTTTAAGCATCCAGAATCTGCTTGCAGTGGAAACGGGCCCTTACATACACAGTCCAAACTCCTCTATACTTTTTGCGAAACCGTTCATCTCTAGTGGGGAAGCCCTTTTGCTTTTTTGTTACCAAGGGAAGTGCATAATTCACATTGTGGTGTGTGGTGCTATCGTGTTGTGCAGTTTATGGGGTACGTTATGTTGGTTGTATTCCTCAGAGTGGTGTCTTGAGGACTGGAGAACATTTATTGGAAAGAGCATAGCTGAAGAGGCCTTTTACCTGTTTATGTGGGAGTGTTGTCATTTGAAGCTGACTTTGGGGTGTATGTCCTAAACTGCGTTAAACAGCATAACGTTTGTTAAAGGGAACCTAAATCTGGAAGGATATGGATTTTTCATTTTAAAATAATGCCAGTTGCCTGACTCTCCTGCTGATCCTTTGTCTCTAATACTTTTAGCCACAGCCCCTCAACAAGCATGCAGATCAGGTGCTCTGACTGAAGTCAGACTGTATTATTATTATTTAGTATTTATATAGTACCGACATCTTCCGCAGCGCTGTACAGAGTATATATAGTCTTGTCACTAACTATTCCTTGAAGGAGCTCACAATCTAGCCCCTAGTCATATGTACAGTATATATTGTGTACTGTATGTATTGTAGTCTAGGGCCAATTTTGGGGTGGGGGTGGGGGGAACAATTAACTTATCTGTTTTTTTGGGGGGGATGTGGGAGGAAACCGGAGTGCCCGGAGGAACCCACACAGACACGGGGAGAACATGCAAACTCCTTGCAGATGTTGATCTGGCTGGGATTTAAACCAGGAACCCAGCAATGCAAGGCAAGAGTGCTAACCACTATGCCACCGTGCTGCCCTGCTTGTTCCAGGTGTGTGATTCAGCCACTACTGCAGCTAAAGAGATCAGCAGGACAGCCAGGCAACTGGGATTGTTTAAAAGGAAACATGCATATCCCTCTCAGTTACGGTTCCCTTTAAGTTTTACTGCATGATGAGTAGAGCTGAATGCATTACCTTCTGCTCATCATGCGGTAAGACTTTACAAAGGTTATTATGCTTAATGCAGTTTAGTGCATACACTGCAGTCCTTGTCCAATCATCTGTAGTCTATATTCAGAATATTTTATGTACTGTGCATTTTATGTCTGTAATTTTATTTCCTTGATCTGCATACCATGAGCTCTTATTTAGGGATTTAAAGAGACTCCGTAACAAAAATTGCATCCTGTTTTTTTATCATCCTACAAGTTCCAAAAGCTATTCTAATGTGTTCTGGCTAACTGCAGCACTTTCTACTAACACAGTCTCTGTAATAAATCAATGTATCTTTCCCCTGTCAGACTTGTCGGCCTGTGTCTGGAAGGCTGCCAAGTTCTTCAGTGTTGTGGTTCTGCTATGAACTCCCCTTTATGCAGACTGCCTGTGTGTTATTTAGGATTAGAGCAGCTTCTCTCTTCTCTCTTATCTTTTACAAGCTGGATAAATCCTCCTCTGAGCTGGCTGGGCTTTCACATACTGAGGAATTACAAACAAGGGCAAAGCTGTTTGCAGGAAGAAAAGAGCAGCCTGAAACTTCAGTGCATGGGGGAAAGAAACACACAAATGATCTCTTGAGATTCAAAAGGAAGGCTGTATACAGCCTGCTTGTGTATGGATGTATTTTCTATGTGTGGACATACTGTACATCAACCTACTTCCTGTTTTGATGGCCATTTTGTTTGTTTACAAACAAACTTTTTAAAACTGTTTTTAACCACTTTTAATGCGGCGAGGAGCGGCGAAATTGTGACAGAGGGTAATAGGAGATGTTCCCTAACGCACTGGTATGTTTACTTTTGAGCGATTTTAACAATACAGATTCTCTTTAAGGAGCACACTTTTTTGATTTATTTAGAAATAATACAATACAGACACAATACAGAAGGATCTTGAGAGGTTGACTAGATAGGCAGGTACATGTAAAATATTTATTAAAGAGAATCTGTTCTGTCTGATTTGTACAATAAAAAACATACCAATGAAGTCACTGTGATCTCCTGGATCCCTCTTCGCCGTTTCTGCCGCTGCCCGCCGCAATCCTGGCTTTTAATTGCCAGTGTTAGGCAGTGTTTACAAACCAAAAACATGGCCGCTAACCAGGAAGTGATGTTTGAGGTGTGTGTGTGTGTGTGTGTGTGTGTGTGTGTGTGTGTGTGTGTGTGTGTGTGTGTGTGTATGTATGTATGTATGTATGTGTATATATATATATATATATATATATATATATATATATATATATATATATATATATATATATATATATATATATATATATATATATATATATATATATATATATATATATATATATATATATATACACACACATATATACACACATATATACATATATATATGTTCATGTTACAGTATACTACAAGTTTTTAATACATAGTGAATTATCTGCACTCCAGTCTGGGATTCTCACAGTTTCTCAGCATGTGACAGGAACCTCCTCCCCCCCCCCCCCCCCCAAACTGCATCATTACAACAGAGGCAGCCCATTCCTCCCTGGGTCAACAAAGAAAAGAAGATTAGATATACTGTATTAGAGAGACAGAGCAACTAGAAAAGGCTGCAGTAATCCAGACCACATTAGAACAGGTATAGGACCGTAAAGGATAGAAGAAATAAGGCTGAACATTTTGTTACAGAGTCTCTTTAATGGTGATATATGCAAGACGCTAAATGCCTTAAAGAGAATCTGTATTGTTAAAATCGCACAAAAGTAAACATACCAGTGCGTTAGGGGACATCTCCTATTACCCTCTGTCACAATTTCGCTGCTCCCCGCCGCATTAAAAGTGGTTAAAAACAGTTTTAAAAAGTTTGTTTATAAACAAACAAAATGGCCACCAAAACAGGAAGTAGGTTGATGTACAGTATGTCCACACATAGAAAATACATCCATACACAAGCAGTCTGTATACAGCCTTCCTTTTTAATCTCAAGAGATCATTTGTGTGTTTCTTTCCCCCTGCAGCTATCTTCCACTGAAGTGTCAGGCTGTTTCTTCCTGCAGAGTGCAGACAGCTGTGCCTGTATGTAATTCCTCAGTATGTGAAAGCCCAGCCAGCTCAGAGGAGGATTTATCCAGCTTGTAAAAGATAATAGAGCAGAGAGAAGCTGCACTAATCTAAATAACACACAGGCAGTGTGCAGAGAGGGGCCTGGAGGGGGGAGATGCATCACAGAATCACAACACTGAAGAACTTGGCAGCCTTCCAGACACAGGCTGACAAGTCTGACAAGAGAGAGATAAGTTGATTTATTACAGAGATGGTGATAGTAGAACGTGCTGCAGTAAGCCAGAGCACATTACAATAGATTTTGGAACGTGTAGGATGGAAGAAAACCGGATGAAATTTTTGTTACGGAGTCTCTTTAAGACTCAAGACTTTGAGAAGGACTGGAAATACTGGTTGATAACAAGTAGCATGGTGGGCTGTACGGTGGTGTAGTGGTTAGCACTGTTTACTTGCAGCACTGGGTCCCCTGTTTGAATCCCAGCCAGGGCAACATCTATACGGAGTTTGTATGTTCTCCCTGTGTCTGCGTCGGTTTCCCACTTCCCAAAACTGGTCAGTTAATTGGCTTCTCCCTAAATTGGCCCTAGACTATGATACGTACACAAAAAAAATACATACATAGACATACGACTATTGTAGGGATTAGATTGTGAGTCCTCAGATGGACAGTTAAGTGACAAGACCATATACTCTGTACAGCGCTGCGGAAGATGTCAGCGCTATATAAATGCTAAACTCAAGACACAGTGTAGACAAAGAGATGAGCAGGACTGCTAGGAAAATGGTTTTGTTAAAAAGGAAGTAAATATGGCGGCCATCATATCATGCGAGTTTCTGCATTTGGTTTCTTTAGTAGAGATGAGTGAGAACGACTTCATAAAAAGCAAAATTGTCACAGAATGTGTGGGCGGCGTGGGTTGTGTAAACAGGAACACACACACACACACACACACACACACACACACCACACACACACACACACACACACACACACACACACACACACACACACACACACACACACACACACACACACACACACACACACACACACACACACACACACACACACACACACACACACACACACACACACACACACACACACACACACACACACACACACCTACACCTTGGGAGGACCTCCAGAAAACATGCCTCAGTGGCCATGATCCAGAGAGGATTTACTTTGCTGAAAAATGCACAGTGAATTTCAGTTGGCCAGCATATTTCTGGTGCCATCCTGCAGCAATCACTGGAGAACCTTGATCCATTCAACTCTTATGGGGATTTCCTGGCTGACATAACGCTGCAAAGAACACAGTCTAAAGTGTGTCAGCAATGCAGATCTGGAATTACAAAGTAAACGTTATTTGGCTGGAGTCCACATCAGTACAACTGGCTGCTTTCCTCTCTCCACCACCACAACACTTCCAGGGAACAGAGTTCCTGGTACTCTCTTCCCTCATAAGCCACCTGTTTTGTTTATATTCAGCAAGTGGACCTATGATGGTTTATGGGTCTTGTGAAATCTCGAACAGTTGTGGAAAAGTTAGCGGATCAGGCAGACAGATTAGTGAACTAAATAGTCATATCAGGGGTGTGACGATGCACTTTGTTCAGTGCTTTTACTTAAAAACAACATTGGTACTTAAAGGGATACTGTAGGGGGGTTGGGGGAAAATGAGCTGAAGTTACCCGGGGCTTCTAATAGTCCCCCGCAGACATCCTGTGCCCGCGCAGCCGCTCATCGATGCTCCAGCCCCGCCTCCGGTTCACTTCTGGAATTTCTGACTTTAAAGTCAGAAAACCACTGCGCCTGCGTTGCCGTGTCCTCGATCCCGCTGATGTCATCAAGAGCGCACAGCGCAGGCCCAGTATGGTCTGTGTCTGCGCAGTACACTCCTGGTGACATCAGCGGGAGCGAGGACACGGCAACGCAGGCGCAGTGGTTTTCTGACTTTAAAGTCAGAAATTCCAGAAGTGAACCGGAGGCGGGGCCGGAGCATTGGGGAGTGGCTGCGCCAACACAGGATGTCTGCGGGGGAACATTATAAGCCCCGGGTAAGTTCAGCTCATTTTCCCCCGACCCCCCCCCCCCTACAGTATCCCTTTAAAGCTAGGAGAAGACAAATAACTTTTAATGCAGAATCAAACTGTCCAGGAGCCAATGTTATATTTTTAGCAGCCAACTTCATAGGAAAAAGATAGACGTTAGTAGTTAGCTATGATTTGTATGGAGCCTAGATCCATGGCCCTAGCATTTGTCCAACCTTACAGACATTCGGTGGCTGAAACCATCTCTCATTATCGGTCCAGTCGGCCATCTGTCTGATGTCTGTGCAACCATCCTCTTCTTCTGCTGCCTTTAATCTTGTTGGACGTTTTCAGGCTGATTGTTTTGTCTTTGAACCCTCTTGTTTCTCCATCCCTATTAGATAATACATGCTGTATAACTGAGCTGTCTACATGACTGTGAGAGGCTGCCAGCACTTTATTTGCTAAAACAATTCCAAACAACTGTTAGGCAGCACATTCTGGAGCACCTCATTCAGCATACAACAGCTAGGTTTGTAATGTGAGGTTAGCAACCCAGCAGATTACGCATAGCATAAGAAGTATTTTTTTAAAAAAATCCAGTACCTGCAGTATAATATCACACACTGCATGTGATTCCCATAGCTTGAAGGTCAGCTGCCATCAGTTGGGTTACTCTCAGGGCTATGGAGTCAGTACAAAAATCATCTGACTCCTCAGTTTATGAAACCTCTGACTCCAGGTACCCAAAATTGCTCTGACTCCAACTCCTCGACTCTTTAGTCTAAAAACTTACCAGGGCTGTGGATTTGGTCCAAAAATCATCTGACTCCGGACTACAACTCCTCAGTTTTTGAAACCACCAACTCCAGGTACCCCAAATTGCTGCAACTGCGACTCCACGGCCCTGGTTACGCTTATAAGAAATCACCTGTTCTAAATGAACAATTGTCCTCAGAAAGCTTTGCCCATTTTCTGTGGGCATCTGGTTACTGATTTTTTTTTTTTTTTTTTGCATCTGGGAGTTAACTGGCTACTTAATGTCTGTGTCTGGATTGAAAAGCCATTGTTCTGCCTAGAGTCATGTTCTTAAAGGGGTACTATGGCAAAATTAAAATATATATACTGTACAGTATTTTATATTTTTAATAATAATATGCAGAAGTGGTGAATACGTTTAAACATGATTTTTACTTCTTGTAACATGAAAAACTGTACAGTTTTCATTGTGTATATTATTAGGGTCTGAGCCTACTAATACAGTTGACACAACTGAGATTGTGGGCTCAGGCCCTTACTGTAATGTTATCCTTTTCATTGACTATGTTGTCCCCAACAGTCATGCAGGGCAGTTCACTGTGGCACATGGGGAAGCTAATTGCAGTTCTACTTGTGCTGATAAAGGTGTAAAAGCAGTGTTGTTACTGGCCAACGGTTTCCGCAGATCTTGTGGGCACCTCTGACAGAGGGTTACATTATTCAGCTTGCTACACTGCTCTCTGCAGCGCAGCGCATCAGGACCCCTCACAGCACTCTAACAGACTCACTGAAAGACTGCTCCATGTTCCTGTTCTGATTGTACTGTGCAAGTCTGAGGCTGTGGGACAGTAGCCACATTGCTTGCACAACTTCAGAGGAAGAGTCCTTTACCAGCCCAATTAGAGCTGCAGTTAGCATCTCCTGTGCCACAGTGAACTGCCCTGCAGGTACATCAGGAACTACATAGCCAATGGAAAGGAGAAAAACACAGTAAGATAAAAGGCATATGAATACAATTTTAAACATGATTTTTATTTCCTGTAATGATATGTAAAAGTAAAATCCTTTGTGCATATTTTATTTTATTTTTTTATTTCATCAAATGCCCCTTTAATCCAGCTTTTTTGCTGAGTGCGCTCTGAGTTGCTGCAACTCTCTGTAGCACCACATTCACTTTGATTCCCACAGAGAAAAGTGATTACAAAAAAATGTTAGCTCATCTCAGATTCCTCAGTGTAAAACCTCATACACACTCACTACTGTTATCTCAAATCCTTGTTCCTGGGTTTAGGGACAGTCACTGTACAGGCACCGTGCTGCAGAAACTACAATAGAATAACTGTAGCAAATGGGCAAGCAGGATGTGAAGCCCAGTGGCTCACACTTCATTTTTACTGGAGTTGACAATAAACGATTGTCAGGTAATGGAAATCTGATGTATGTACGTATCATAACACTGTACGTTAGCAGTTGTGGCTGCTTATTAACTTCCTTGTGTGGTACTTACTAGCACATAATATATAGTAGTTACTAAAGAAGCAAGCATCTAGCCTTATGTGTACAGAATGTAACCAGCTCCCTGTCTATTCACTACAGGAAGAACTCTGATGAAGCTGACCTTGTCCCAGCAAAGGAAGCCAATGTGAAGTGTCCCCAGGTGGTGATCTCATTCTATGAGGAGCGGCTGACGTGGCACTCTTATCCCTCAGAGGATAACGACAAAAAGGAAGACAAGAACTAAATGCCACATACAGCTATTACTGCAACTGATGGGCAGTGGGTCGTACATCAGACTGAGGAGGGGGATGGGAGGGCATCTGCAGGATTCGGTATTTCCTGCATAGATTAAGGTGTTCCATGAGTGTAGCCCAGGAGACACTGTACCCTACACTTCTCTCCTCCCCTTTCTTACTAGTGTTACAAACTCTGCATTTTTACTGAGTAGCATGTTCTGTTTGGCTGTTAGTGATGTCTGTCAAAAAAAAAAAAGTTACAAGGTCGTTTGGGGGGTGGAAAAAAAAAGACTGAGTTCCTTTTTTGTATTTTAATCACGTAAATGAGACATTTGCTGTCACCAAAAGAAGCACTGCAACTCAGTTCTTTGGTATCACGGACTCCTCCTCTGTATCATGTCTATCAAGCATCTTCCAGAGCCTCCCCAGTTAGCCGGCCACTTGGTAGTTGGAGGGTTTTAAACTGCTCATGTCTAACGGTTTTTAGTGTCTTTGCCCACATTTATGAGGCTGGCATGTTTTTTTTTTTTGTTTTTTTTCTTCTTCTTCTTTTTTGCCATTGTCATCCAATTATTGGAGCGGTTTATGTGTTTTTAATCTTTTTTAAAACTTTCCAGACAGGATGGCCAGAGTTGTAGCATCCATCGTGGCTCCCTGGGTCCTCCTGTACAGAGTCATTGTATAAATCTGTCTAATTTGTAGAGGTTTTATTTTTTTTGTTTTTTTTTAACTTAGCATGAATTTTAGATTTCTGTGAAGACTTATAAAAATGTAAAGCAGGTCGTAGATATCATTTTTGTCCTTTCTTCATCAGAATAAAACTTAGATTTATAAAATACTGTCATTCGTTTTACCACCCTAAACACTGTTTCCAAGGATCGGGTTAATATAATGTAGACATTTATTTTTTTTTCTTTAGTTCTTTAGCGCCTTAATAACCAAGCCTTTCATTACTTGTACTGTCTGGTTTACTCCTTGTCAGTGAAAGAGGAAAGAAATACATTTACATACTTGGATGTTAGATGATTACTGTTCATTGCCTTGTTTAAAGTTTATATTTCAGTAATGAAAAGGTCATCACATTGTACTGAAGGATGATGCGTAGGAGGAAATGATTACCATAATTGAACCTGAAGTGGAGCTGAACTCTTATGCAGGACAGAAGGGAAACCTAGAGAAATGCACCCTGTATGTATTTAGAGAGTTTAGCCTGTCTAATTCCCCCTCATCTGTGACTAATCACAAGTTGTAATTTGACCCCTCAGCTTTGTCAGCTGACTGCCATGGCAGGGAGGCTAATTAAAATGCATACAATGTTAATATGTTTAAAGGTTATTATGCTGTTGCGTATATTTTAGAGCAGAGAGGAAGTTCTGATTTCAGGTCTGCTTTAATGGGTAACAGCATGTGCACATGCAAATACAGTTTCCCATTGTTCAACTAATATTAAACTGGACTACTATGTAGAAAATCCTGATACAGAGATCTGGCCAATGTGGTCTGTTGCACCACACACTCTGCCATTTTGTAAACAAGTGATGTCATTTCCTATCTACCTGAATGGGCTCAGGCTTCTCTGGCTCTGATGCTGCAAGTCCGGCCCCAGATCTTCTCTCCTTGTCTACCTATTTCTTACTTCGTAGAATGCAGTACCTTATTCAGGATACCCACTTTTATATTAGATATACTGGTTTCAACATCAGAAACACTTCCTGTATCTGTATATTGGTATGCAGCCCCACCCTCCCACTGAGGCCCACCCTTGGCTTTTTACTATGTGGAATCCTGAGCATTCTGGGAGACCAGCTATTTTTGTACTGGCTTTAGAACTCTTTGTAAACAAACATTCCACAGAGATCACTTACCGGTACTAAAGTTGTTGCCACCTTTAATGATACATTTAAGAAAGTAAATAATAGGATAACAGAGGTGCCAATAGGATAAAAAACACTAAAAGAACTTAAAACCCATCTTGGTAATAGAGGAGGCAGTGGTGGACTCACCCCCTCCAAGCAGAACACACGACTGGATTTTCAGTCAAAACTATTTTATTGGATACTCCAAATAAAGTGCAACGCGTTTCACGGGATGCAAACCCGCCTCATCAGGCAATAACAGATAGGAGTAAACAGCATCTGCCAGTATCATCAACACTGAGCGCCTCAGTGTTGATGATACTGGCAGATGCTGTTTACTCCTATCTGTTATTGCCTGATGAGGCGGGTTTGCATCCCGTGAAACGCGTTGCACTTTATTTGGAGTATCCAATAAAATTGTTTTGACTGAAATCCACAGTCGTGTGTTCTGCTTGGAGGGGGCGAGTCCACCACTGCCTCCTCTATTACCAAGATGGGTTTTTAAGTTCTTTTGGTGTTTTTTATCCTATTGACGCCTCTGTTATCCTATTATCTACATCAAGTCTACCCTTGGTGGAGGGTTGCACCCTTCCTTCTTCAGCTACGGAGAGCGACTTTTTAGTCCTGAGTGGGGTCAGGACAATCTCCCCACCTGCTTTGACAGTGGTTGCCTACTTGGTAACCCTGGTTTGTGAGTATTAAATTAATATTATTACTCTATCAATTATACCTTACCAGTACATACTACACTATATTGGGCTCTTGGTGTTCTCTCTTTTTCTCATTTAAGAAAGTAAATCGGAGAGGAAAGATTTTGCAATGGGCAAATACTGACTAAATAATTTGTAAATGAATATTGTAAAACAATAAGCAATTTTATTCATTTATGTTATTTTGGTTAAAGTTCCTCTTTAAATTGAAGCACAAACTTATCATTTCATACAATTGTTCATTTATTATAAGAAGGATTTGTATTTTTATGTACCGCTAAGTACCTTAATCTGTCTTCTGTGTTCCCCTGAATAGCATCTCTCAGGCTAGGAAGAGCAGTATTGCGTTGCCAGCCTCAAGCCTTCTCCATACACGCAATTATTGTTGCCCTTACAGGAAACCTAAACCGAACTTTAAAAAAAAAAAAGAAGATTCACTTACCTGAGGTTTCTACCAGTTCGGTTTAGGTTCACTTTAAATCAAACCTGAAGTGACAATAAACTGATGATAAATAATACTTTAAAAATCCTGACTGCCTCCGGTAAATTATGTTTATTATGCATACATGTGGATTGATCTTGAACTATTGAGCTTTTCATCTGTTGCCTCTCAAGTGTTTATTGTAGCCACGGAGGAATTTATGACCTCCGATTAGTTATCAGTGAGAATTACTCAGTTACACTGCATTCTGACTGAAAAAAAGGATTTAAAGCCCTAATCCTTACAGTGAGGAAAAATGGAGTGCAAGAGAGTTCTATGTAAGATTGTGAGTGTAAATACACATTGTTTTCTCATTGTGTTGCATGCCAGTTTTAGGTACCCTTTAATGATTGTTGTCCGTTTTGGGAACAAATGCTCTTCAGCTGTATCTGAGCAGCCTATACAGTTCAATGGAGGTGGAGGAGGGACGTCCTGCAGTGTGGGTGAGTAACAAAGGTAATGGCCTTGTTCTTGGCCAGCATGGCACAGAATGATTGCCAGCTGTGTAATCTCGGTGACTGATGCATTAACATTGGAACCTTTCTTTTGTAGAACAATGACTTTTATTTGAGGGCAGGTTTACGGTCATCAAGAATGGATTGAAAAAATAAAAGAAATAAAAATGATGTTTAGGCTAAATTGATAAGTTAAAGTGAAACTAGGGTCAAACAACAGATACCTACCTAAGAAGAGGAAAGCCCCTGGATCCTGCAGAGGCTTTCCACACTCTTTCCAGACCCCCAGAGATGCTCAAGACCCTCCTGAAGATCACAACCCGCTCCTCTTTATGCATGATAATGGCTGGACTCGTGCCAGAGCTGCTCCGACTGGGCTGAAGAGGAGTGCGGTTGTGATCAGAAATCTGACAATCTCTTGAAGAATCTCTTTCGGGGTCCACAAGAGTCAACGGTGGTCCAGAGGACAGCGAGGGAAACCTGTGCATGATCCAGAGGCTTCCCTCTTCTTGGGTATTTGTGTTTTTTAAACTTGAGGTTTGCCTTGTGTACACTTTAGGTCTACGTCAAACTGATCTGTGTTGTGATGGGTGAATCATCTGCTGTTTTTTTGCCATTGTGTGGTAGCTCCAGAGAATTGTATCTCTGCCCCTTTCCACAAGGTATTAATGAATGTGCACCTATGTTTCTGACTTTACCTGCCTTTTTGGTAGTAAGCAGAGGGTTTATAGGTCATCCTATATGAGAAAACCTGTGTTCCTTTGTTCTCCTGTGTCCACGTGTTAAGGCCAGCACACATGTGCAGCACGCAGGCAGACTTTGGATAGCACAAGAGGAAAGGTGCAGGGGGGGCGGCATGTGTTTCAGCTTTCGGTTTGTGCATGTTGTCATTCGGGCGCGTCGAAGGCCATGCGCGCTGACCGTGCAGGCGACGCAGCAGCAATGGGAGAGGAGGGGGGCTGTGAGGGGCGTAGCAGGCGAGGCCTAGCGCCTGTTAGGTCTAGTATACCTTATAAAACTGACTTATCTGTGTGTGTGCGACGTGCACGCACGCACACACACTTTATTTTCTCTCAGGTCTCGCTAGTGGCCTTCCAGAAGTGCTGCTCCCATATCTGAATTATTACAAGCAGTCCATGGCAATGTGTTACCATGCAAGGTGGGAGATGGCCATGTAGGGACATGGAACATTCATGAGTTGGGAGCAGCAGCACTGAGTGACAGGTTACTCATATGCAGCACTAATGTCCCCACAGGGAATGATGGGTGCCAGCTGCAGTCCCCGCCAAAGACTCAGCTTTAACTGGACCAGTAAGCATGGATCAGAGTTGGACCTACCCCACATGATGTCACTTTCATCACTGCTGGGGTCAGCCGAGTGGCCAAGTGAGCAACTAAGGGGGGAGGGGACAGCATCAGAGCAACTTGGCTCCAGATTGTCCAATTTTATAATCTGTATTTTTAACTGAATTCTTTTACTTCCGTGGTTCTTTTATGTGACCTCAAATTGTTTTTTACGCTCTTTAACAAATCATGTCTTCCTGAAACTGCAGTGAAGTGCTGACTAGTTTTAGGTGAAAGTACGTTGTTTAAAGCTGAAGTCCACGCAGAAACAAAACTTTAAAAACATAAAAGATTTGTTGTAAACGCTGTCTACTGTTTGCCTTATAAAGTTTTAAATAATTTCAATGTTTCCCTAGTGTCTCAGCTGTTACTTTGAGTAAACCTCCAAACTTAACACACCAAAAATAATTGGCTACTGATTTTATTACAGTGATGTCAGACTTAGTTATGGGTAAGCCTTGATTGTAGGAATGTAGCTGCTTGAAAAAGTGTTGCTATAGATTAGGAACCTGTCGAGATGATAAACATGCTTTTCAGACTTACCTGTTCTTAAAGAGAACCAGAGACGAAGCACCCTCATGTATTTTATTACATTTATCAGTGGGAACATGACAGTAAACACCTACCCTGCTTTTAGTTTCATTCTTATCTGCATAATTAGTCTATTAGCAGCTGTGATAAGAATCCCTGACTGGCTCAGTCTAGGTTTTTCCTGGAATCATTATAGCTGAGTCACTCTTCTGTGGAGTCTTTTCAAGCCCAAGCCTGCCACCTCCTGGCTTAGATTTCCTGCTTTGCATACTGAGAGCTGTGATGACATGGGAGGGGCTGCTCCTGCTGAGAGAGAAGCTCTGAAACAGACAAGTGTGGCTGCAATATGATCCCTGTGTGCTCTGTGTGCACTAGATACTGATGATGACTGCAGTTTCATTCCTATGAGAGACACTTCCTACAGGCAGCTGCACATCATACCAAAATGAAATCACACAGATGAGCCTTTCTCATATAGCCTAGATAGCAGCATAGTCTCATATAGCCTAGACAGCACATCCAGAACAACTCATAACCCGGAAGGAGAAGGGATATGAGCCGGTGGCCATATTGGATTTTTCCTGGAGCAATAATGGATAAAAAAACACTAAAAAAGGCACACCAGAGCGACGAAATTATCAGGTAGAGCATTTATTCTTTACAAGCTATCAACTGATATGTTTATTTTGTGTGAAACGTTCATCTCTGGTTCCCTTTAAGATGGCCCCACACCACACAATTTTTTACATTTCTTTTCAGTTCAAGAATTACAGTCATTTTTTTATTGATTGTTACATTTAAAGAGTAACTGTCAGGCTGCAAAAGCTAATTTAAACCTCTATTCTCCTGTGTTAAACAGTTTAGAAGGAAGCCAAAAAGGCAATACTGAAGTTAAAAATCTCTCTTACTTTTGATGTGTGCTGAACAGCAAGGCTGTTATTCCCAAGCTCTTAAAAGTACGAGAGGCCGCATAACATACTGCAAAGCATTCTGGGGCTGCTTCTTCCCACCTTGGGTACTCCCCTCAGCTGCTAGTGAGAAGTTACAGGCTCAAGTTACAGCAGCTTGTAACTTAGCCCAGCTCACAGCACTGAAAAATCACAGGGCAGAGTATACTGCATGAGTCCACTATTGTTCCTAGCCACATGGCTAATTAATATTCACTGCACAGTAGTGTTGTCCATTACGATCTTTTTTGTGAGTGGAATCACCAGGAAGTAGGGAGGACATGACGACACAATTGGCTTCATAGGAGACAGACAAACATGGAACCTGCCATGAGCTGTCAGGAGCATCATTCTCTGCAAATACTATATAAAAATTCTGTGAAATCAAACGTGGACAGTGAAATGCATATGTAATGTAAGTACAGCCAATATTTAGCTACTGATATGTGTTTTTTTTTCTCTGAGACCTTATACCTAAAGGTAGCCATACACTGGTTGATTTGCCAACAGATTCGACCAACAGATAGATCCCTCTGTGATCGAATCTGATCAGAGAGGGATCGTATGGCTACCTTTACTGCAAACAGATTGTGAACCGATTTCAGCCTGAAACTGTTCACAATCTGTTGTGGTGGTGGTGGTGCTGCTGCTGCCGCCGCTCCCCCCGCCCCATACATTACCTGCTCCGCCGGCGCGACTGCCCTCGGTCACCGCTGCTCCGTCTCCGGCTCTGGTCTCCAGGTCCGGCATGCTTTACTTCTTCCTGCCCGTCAGGAAGTTTAAACAGTAGAGCGCCCTCTACTTCGTGCCGGGCTAGAAGAAGTGAAGCATGCCGGACCTGGAGACCAGACCAGCGCGGAGACGGAGGCGATCGGCGGGGCTGGGGGGATGCCGCTGAGCAGCGGCTATCATGTAGCGAGCCCTGGGCTCGCTACATGATTTAAAAAAAATAAAAATAAAAAAAAAAACTGCTGTGCTGCCCCCTGGCGGTATTTTTCACACCGCCAAGGGGGTTAAAGGGGAACTTCAGCCTAAACAAACATACTGTTATTAAGTTACATTAGTTATGTTAATTAGAATAGATAGGTAATATAATCTTTTACCCACCCCGTTTTAAAAGAACAGGCAAATGTTTGAGATTCATGGGGGCTGCCATCTTTGTCATGGGGGCAGCCATCTTTTTGGTTGAAAGGAGGTGACAAGGAGCAGGAGACACAGTTCCAACTGTCCTGTGTCCTGATAACCCCTCCCAGCTGCACACACTAGGCTTCAAATGTCAAATTCAAAATGTAAAAAAAAAATTGCACCAAAACAGCAGAACGAGAGCAACAACATCAGAAATCCCATCATGCTTTGCACAACATAAGGGGAAAACTGCCTGGGCAGTTTTCTTCTGTGCAGCTAAAATTGAGGCTTGTATGAGAGAAACAAAGTTCTGATGCTGTGAAAACTGTTAAAGAAACACCAAGCCTCTTTAGTGCTGCTGAGTCGATTTTTAGTCTGGAGGTTCACTTTAAGTCGGAAACACTGTGCCATTTCTGCCCCTGTACCTCTTCTGTGCCGCCAATGTCCCCCTCTGTCACATCTGCCCCGTACCTGCTTATACAAGTTTGAAAGCCATTTTTTCTTGTAGTTTTTCAGAAAATAGATTTGAAAAAATTCAAAGTCCAATTTGAAAAAATTGGGGCTTGTTCCCATGGAAACACAGAATCCATGCCGGTTGTATCGGGGTGTCATTCGTAAGTCGGGGACTACCAGTATAATGGTATGTAACTCCGCCCTCCCAGTGATGCGTAGCCCAGGCTGATTTGGATATGAACAATCCTCCAAGCATTTAGAGAGGCCAGGGATATTTTCTACTGGTTTAGGAACTCTATGTAACCACACATCCCACAGATCACCTGAGAGGGAGAAGAATCATTTTACAATGGGCGCTGACTAAATCATTTATAAATTAATATTTCACCACTGTTCCTCTTTACTTAAAGCAAACTTTTTTTAATTCAAAATATTTAGTTTCGCTACTCTGACACATACAAAAATAAATAAACACTCCTTCAAGCCTATGAGCATTTCAGTGCATGCTTTTCACCCTTCTCTTTTCATAACTAGGGTTATACAGGTGGCAGCCATTAGCAATTCCTCCTTTACCGGACACCACCTACTCCACCAGTTTGCCAGATTCTGTCCCGGCAATATGAAAGGAAGGGAGGGGTTCCTCCAATAAACGTAAAATATTTTATATTTGTCATCATGCAGCTGAAAAATGGCTGCTATTTATTATTATAATTTAGAAAATAGATTTTATTTCTGAAATCTTGTATTTTTAATTTGGGTCCACTTTAAAGAGAACCAGAGATGAAGCACTCTCTTGTATTTTACCTTATAAATCAGTGGGAACATGACAGTAAACACCTAATCCGCTCTTTGTTTCATTGTTCTCCGATTAATCTGACTGTTATCACCTCTGATAAGAATCCCCGACTGAGCACTCAGTCTAGCTTTGCTATGGAAAGATTATAGCTAAGTCTGTCTTCTCTGGTATCTTATCAAGCCCAAGCCTGCCCCCTTGTGGCTCTGCTATAATGACTCTGCTATAATTATTCCCTGCAAAGCCAGACTGAATGCTCAGTCTGGGATTCTTCTCACAGCTGATAACAGACACTTTTAGCATTGAGGATAAAACTGAGAGCATGGTAAGTGTTTTCTCTAATGTTCTTACTGATATATATGGTAAAATACACAAGGGTGCTTCGTCTCTGGTTCCCTTTAAGGTTTGAATCCTAAAGTCAAAGTGCACAAAGCAACTATTTACCAAAAAATATGAATATTTATCTATCTATCTATATCTCTTTCTATATATATATATATATGTATGTATACATATGTATATATATATATATATATATATATACCTCCCCCCATTACTTACCTTTTGTGTGGCTGCTCCCTAGCCCCGACGATTTGTAAAAAAAAAATTGGCCCATACGGACAAGTTCTTTAACAAATAGATATTTACAATGTAGGTTGATGTTTTGTGACAAGTTTTCACTTGCCTTATCGCCATCATGAGGCTAGTGAATTGCAGCAATTATATCTCTGTCCAATCTGAATTGTTTAGTGCACCGATGGTATATAGTGATGTGCCGAGATCCACTCTGGAGCAGTGAGCGTCTGTAGTCAGATATCTCAAGAACCGCACCATCAGAAAAACTTTATTTATAGCTCAATCCATAAAAATACACTTAAAAAGTATGGGTACACATGTAGATGACACACAGGTGTTTCGGACCACCACAATGAACCCAAATAATGGGCTATAAATTGAGCTATAAATAAAGTTTTTCTGATGGTGTGGATCTTGAGATATCTGATTATATCTCTGTCCAGCAGCAAGGCTAATAGCTGGCCTTTTCTATTATTACATATATTTGCTGTATGTGCATTCCTGTAATTTTTTTTTCATTCTGCAATGGCACATGTCTGTTCCGGGCCAATATTTGTATTGAATATGCTATTAAAAAAAAAAAAAAAAAAAAAAAAATCGGGAGTTGCAGAAGTTTACACCTTTTCCGTTTTTTTTTTTTATGTGATGAGGGTTAATGTACATGTTCTTCATGAGATACCGCCTTATGTATTTCTTTTTAGAATAATGTTGGTGTGGTGATGAGCTTGGATGTATTGAATAATATTTTTCCCCCATTTTATATGGTGAATATTTGTAGATACAGTTGCATCATTGCTAATAGCTTTATCTACAGCAAAATAACATTTACATACCTGCATTTTTAATAGGTTGGACATTAGAATGAATGTGAGCATTTGATCTAATAAGACCAGGCCACACCCACTCGGTATTTGTATGTGTGATGGCAGTTGGAGAGAGGGGAGGCATGGGGGTGCAGCTGAGCCACGTTCTCGTGGGCTTTCTTCTGCATCAGGTAGTACAAGCCAAGCAGCAGTTCGATAAATGGATGGACGGACGCATAGATAGATACAAATTTCAGCAGAAATCTTGTCTGCAACTATCTAACACTGGAAAACGCACCATACTAGAGCCCCGGAGACAATGATAAAATTAATGCCAAGACCCCCTCATGGCACTAAAATAAGTCAAATGTAATATCAGCCAACTGAGGCAATAATACAGTTGGGGCAAGAGCAGCAGGTAGGGCTAATAAGTAAATACAGTAAGCTACACGTGGCAATGGTACATGTAGTTATTACAACATCATCGCAAGAATATATGTATGTAAACTTGAGTCGCAAAAAGTGCATATGCTGATTGGGGGTGATCATTCTGATTCAGAACAGAAATCCGAATTCCAAATAAACAAACTGGGGGGATTGTTTATTGGGGAGCTCTACACAACATTCCAGCTACTTCCACCTTCTGGTTGTGAAGGACAACATTTATGAGTGGTGGAATGTGACGTGAAGAGCAGTGCCAGGGGTGAGTTAAACTCCCCTTGTCATGCGTGTGATAGCCGGCACCACACATCCTTTTTTATTACTATTCTGGAAACTATTTCTTTTTTTCTCCTTTATATCTTGGATCACTTATCTACCTCTTACACTTGCATAGTGTACTTTTGCTTATTAGTTGTGGAACTGAACTGTATCTATGAATTTGTACTACCATAACTGTGTCTATTTATGCTGTATCAGTACTGGTGCTAAAACAAGTAAATCAGTTTGACAGAGGTATTTGTTGTGTTTATGATCCAGTACACATTGGTGTATGCTAGGCCTTATTTAAAAATCTGATTTAATATGAATTATGATCCCAGATGCATTGAACAGAGTGGAGACTGCCATACTGTATTTTTAAATAATACCAGTTGCATGGCTGTGCTGCTGGTCATCTGCCTCTAATACATTTAACGCGTGCAGCAGATCGTTCAGAAACAGCCTTATCAGTCTGCCGACAGCGCGAACGCATGTGCTACGGTCGGCTGAACGTCTGCCCAGCGGGAGAGTCTGATGGACCCGTCGTTGCCGGCGGTATGGCGTGTGTATGCGCCTTTACCTGCCAGATTGATTTTTTTCCAACATGTCCAATCTTAATTCTGATCAATTTCTGTTCACTTCTATGGAAATCGATCGGAAAATAGATCAGACATGTTGGAAAAAAATCGATCTGGCAAGTAAATCTAACAGAAAATGTTATCATGTGTACCTAGCATTAAAGGAGTTAGCTCAGTTCAGATGTCCTTTAATTCCCTTTACCGGTAATAGGTATTAGTCTCACAATGACTAATTGATGGCTCTTGTGATAAGGTGCCACATGCAGTGAAAGGCTGGTGCTTTGCCAAACTGGATTATATCATGCAAATATCATTTTCCTTTTATATAGACCTGTAGCGCTTTTTCTTTAAGCAGTTAGATTATGAAGATAATAGTTTGAGAAAGCTTCAAGGCCAGATGGATGCTGCACCCTTTCACAAACTCCTGGAAGCAGTTATGCCACTAGTTGTTCACCTGAAGAGAGGGCCTGGCAACCACTTCTGCACATTTACTATAGAATATTGAGCTTGGAGGCAGGAAATGAGTGGATTCGATTACAGGAGTCAGCTGCTGCAGTTGATGGGATGGATGGATGCACACCACACAGAGGAGGCTTTCAGTGCTGACACACAAGCCACATATCTGCATCAGACGCTTTCCAGTGACAGCTGGGCCTGAATGGGGAAAACCCAACACCTACTCTCATGTCACCAGGTCAGTGCTTGGCTTCCTGGCTGCGTTGGAGGGATCAATTTCTTTTGCTACAACAAGATGAATCAAACAGCTTTAAGGGCCCATTCACACTAGAGCGTTTTGCCGCAATTTCAGCAAAACGCTCAAAAGCTAGCACTTTTTAAAAGTGCTAGTGTAATAAAACCCTATAGGCCCGTTCTTACTTGGGCGATTTGCGCTAATTGCTGCAAATCGCCCATAATTGCGAAACACAAACTCATCGCCTGCACCATTTTCAGGCAGTTTCCCGCCAATCGCGTTTCAGTGCTATAGAAGCGCTAAACACGATCGCATAAATTCATGCCGGCAAAAATCGCCGGCGTTTTGCAAACGCAAGTGTGAATGGACCCTAAAGGACAACTGAAGTGAGAAGAATATGGAGGCTGCCATATTTATTTCCTGTTAAACAATACCAGTTGCCTAGCAGCCCTGCTGATCTATTTGGCTGAATCACACAAGAAACAAGCATGCAGATAATCTTGTCAGATCTGACAATGTCAGAAACCTCAGATCTGTCTATGCTTGTTCAGGTTTTAGAAGCAGTGGATTAGCGGGATAGCCAGGCAACTTGTATTGCTTAAAATATGGGCAGCCTCTGTATCACTCTTGCTAGTTATCCTTTTATGGGGGAGGGGGTGGTATGGAGGAATGTTGGTGTGACTATACCAGTCAATACTGGTGACTATAGAAACTAGCCATCCCTGGAAACTTGCTTCCATATTGTACATGCCATAGTAAGTGTGAAGCAGGGAGCAGACAATGGAAGAACATACAAAAACACATTCATATATGTCCATGTATTAAAAATGTTAGATTTTCCCACAATCCTTCAGGGCAAGGTGAGATGTCGCTCCTCCCAGACGCTGGAACAGACAGCACTTCCCCTATAAAAAAGTTAGACCATTAGTCCACTCTCAGTGCTGTTTGTTCCTGCATCCAGGCATGTTGGCCCTTGGGATAGTGCCTGTGTGCTGGGCTGCAGATTTTATTCCACAGGGTGGTTGAGACTGTGGTTCTGCCTACTCTTGACACCAGAGAGAGCAAGGCTAGATGGCGTGGGCTTCTCCGCGGTGCCGGAGAGGTGGCTGATGTGGAGGTGAGCTGGACGGCTTGGCGTGGTGTTGAAGCGGGGACATGCGGCCATCCTATCACATGCGGCTTCCGGTATGCGTAATATCTGGCAGGTAAACTGGAAGCCGCGTCCTATACCTGGTCTCTCTGACTCCTTCCGGCCGCCTCTCAATTACGCTAATTGCCAGCTGAAGGGAATCCCTTTAAGGAGGAGCTGCACGTGCTGCAGAGCTTTCAGTTTAGAGAGACAGCTCTTGGGCTGGATGTGGCTGTAATTCAGCATGTCAGCTTTGGAGAAGGCGGAAGGCAATCCAGCAGCTCAGAAGGTGAGATGGTACTATCTCTTTCATTAGCTGAAGTTGGGGCAGTATTGTTTTATATGTTGCCTATTGTTTCTTCTAGGCAAAGGGTTTGGAATCTGCTGATAAGTCCAAAGTGCCTCCAGCATATAAAAAGATGCCCTTTATGTAATGCTAAATTGGTGCTGCCATATGCCAAGACATTGGCCTCAATTCACTAAGCTTTATCAAACACTTTATCAAACGTTTGATAATTTACCTCATGGGTAAACTCTAATTTTGAATTCACTAAGGTGTTATATATTTATTGAACTGCTTATTGATAAAACAGTCTATAAATATTTAACACCTTAGTGAATGCAAAATTAGATTTTACCCATAATTTAAATTATCAAACGTTTGATAAAATATTTGATAAAGCTTAGTGAATTGAGGCCAATGTGTCAGATATGTATGGATAAGGTAGTGGGGGAGCAGCCTGGACCTCCTGTACAGGACACTTTGCAAGCATTCAGAAAAGAGATTAATCTGAATCTTTGGCTTCATTTAAATCTTCTTTAACAGAGACAGGTACTTCTGCTGTACAAAAAAAATGGTGTCAGTGGCTTCTATAGAGGACAAGGATAGCCATGATTAAGAACATATGGAAACGGTGGTTAGTTCGGAAGAGTCAGACTCTAAAGATTTGGAGACTGAATCTTCATCCAGATTTAGGTTTCGTATTGAAGATACTGAGACTTTAAAGCCAATGGTTACCACTTTAAAAATAAAGTCAGATACTCACCTAAGGAGAGGGAAGGCTCGGTCCTAATGAGCCTTCCCTCTCCTCTCCCGGTGCCCTCGGTGCTGCGCTGGCTCCCCCGTTCACGTCCGCCGCCGCAGGGACTTCAGTGGTCTTCGGGAGCACTCGGGCTTCCGAAGACGGGCCGCTCCATACTACGCACGTGCGATTGCGTCATAGAGGGCGCTCGCGCATGCGCAGTATGGAGCGGCCCGTCTTCGGGAGCCCGAGTGCTCCCGAAGGCTTCTGAAACCTTCCTTCGGGCGGCGGAAGTGGCAGTATTTGACCAAATTGGTCGAATACTGCTACGAGGGGTCCTGCATGGCACCGGGAGAGGAGAGGGAAGGCTCATTAGGACCGAGCCTTCCCTCTCCTTAGGTGAGTATCTGACTTTTTGATTTTTAAAGTGGCAAACATTCACTTTAATTTCTGCAATTAATGATACTTTGGAGTTGAATAAAGATGTGGTTTGTAACCTGTCAATACATGATCAATTGTATAAAGGTGTGGAAGAAAAGGAAGGTTTGGGGTTTCCAGTACATAATGCTATTAAACAATCTATTTTGAAGGAATGGAAGGATCCAGAAAAAAGATCATTATCTCAAGCTGTTTAAGAGGCGCTTTTCTTTTTCAGCTGAGGATACGCTATTATGCGATAAATGTGCAAAATTGGATACTCCCTTTTCACAGGTCACTAAACAAGGGGATCTAGCATTTGAAGATTTGGGGGATCTGAGAGACCCCATTGATAAAAAGATTGATGCATATCTTAAAAGATCCTGGGAAGCTAGTGCAGCTACATTTAGGCCGGCAGTAGCTACTACTTGTGTGGCTAAGACTCTGGAGCTGTGGGTTAGTCAGCTAAAGGCTAGTGTTTTGGCTGAAGCACTGATAGAGCAAATAATGAATTCAATTACAATTTTATCTGAGGCTGCAGCTTACTTAGCTGATGCTTCAGCAGAAACGATCAGATTTATCACTAGGTCCACTGCTCTTGTTAATGTAGCCCGTAGGGCTTTATGGTTAAAAACATGGGATGGAAATTTATTGTCAAAAAATAGACTGGAGTCCCATTTTCAGGTGATCTTTTGTTTGGACCAGAATTGGATTCTGCTCTAGAGAGTACGTCCAATAAAAATAAAATATTTCCTAAAAAAACAGAAAGCGCCTACTAATAAAACGTTTTTCGTAGGCCCAGGACCGATCAAAAAGATCCATCTAAAGACCAGGAAAAAGGTAGGAGATGGGCCTTTGATAAATCGGGAAAAGGGGGTTTTAGGACTAAGACCCCAGATTCCCAGCCAAAATCACAATGATTCTTTCTTGGCAGTTGGGTGAACACTAAGATATTTTTCCCACAGGTGGAGCAAAGTGTCAAAAAGTCCATTTATTCGTCAGTTAATCAGATTCGGTTATCGAATAGAGTTTGCTCTTCCTCCGCCGTCAAGATTTGTGGTTTCAAAACCTCCAAGAGACCCAGGTCTGGTTCCGGAGATTCTAAAAAATGTACAAAACATGCTAGAACAGAAAGTTATTCGCAGAGTACCAGTAAAAGAACAAAAAGAGGGGTTTTATTTGACAATTTTCGTAGTAAGAAAACCCTCAGGCAAATATCGATTGATACTAAACTTGAAAAAATGAAATCCATTCATGAAAAAGAAAAGATTCCGAATGGAGTCAATTTTTACGGTAAGAGATCTACTGTTTCCAGGGGCTTTCATGGCGTCACTCGATCTCAGTATTGGCATGTGCCAATTCATGCAAGGTCACAAAAGTTTCTAAGGTTTGCAGTAACAATAGACAGAATTGTAAGGTATTACGAATTTGTTTGCCTCCGGTTTGGGATAACTTTCACCCCACGGATCTTCACAAAAATCCTGGAAGAAGCATTAATTCCGTTAAGAGAAAAATCGATCCTAATAATTCCTTATTTGGACGATTTACTAATTTTGGGCAGTTCAATTGAGGAACTCTACAATCACTTAAAGGTGGTTTCCGATCATTTGCAGTCTCTGGGTTGGATCATCAACCTAGAGAAATCATCTCTAGTGCCGAGCCAGAAGAGTCTGTTTTGGGGTATACTAATAGACTCAGTATCTTAAATGATTTTTGTTCCGGTAGCGAAAGTTCAAAAATTAAAGTTGGTAGTTCATCTTCTAAAAGAGGAGATCAGTCCTTCTCCAAGGATGATATCTCGATTGCTGGGTTTGATATCCACAATGGTAGCGGTTCCGTGGGCTTGACGTCGTCGGGAAGAGGTTAAGTCAAAATTTGACTCGCTTTCTGTGCCAGCATTCCTGGATTTTTTGCAGGACGGATGGGATAAGAAGGTGTCTATTAGTACTCTAAAGGTTCAAATTGCAGCTTTATCTGCGTTCTCAGGTATGCCATTATCAGCTTTACCTCTCATTATTAGATTTCTAAAGGCGCTGTCCAGAAAAACTCCAGTTTTTAAGCCTTATGTTTCACCATGGGATTGATCAATAGTATTGAAAGGAATAGCTAAAGAACCTTTTGAACCCGTACAGAATGGTTTGTTGAAATTCCTAACATTTAGGCTACTTTCCCACCAAGCCGTTGCGTTTTAGGGGACGTTAAGGTTGCATAACGTGCCCCTAACGCAACGCATGGTGGTGTTGAAGTTGGACGTCAGATTGAGCTGCGTTATGCAGCTCTCAAAGCAGCCGCTCCAGGTTAGTGATAGGAAGTCCGGATCTTTTTAAGGATTCGGATCATTTGAATCTGATCATTGAAAAGATCCAGATCTTTGAACTTAATCATTTTACTAGGGAAGCAGACTGGGTGAAATGACTAGCAGGAAAGGACTTTCCTTGCACTGTACATTCTGTATGTTCCTGTTTCTTCCAGACAGACATCCACTGTGAACCAAATCTTTCATTGTGGTGATCCAGATTGACTCACAAAAAAGATCCGGATCAAATGAACGATTCGTTCAACACTACAGTCCCACCACGAGTCACCACAGTGCAGTGAATATTAATTAGCCATGTGGCTGGCCGCGGAGGAGGAGGGGAGACCTCCTCCTCCAACATTACTGAGCATGTGCAAACAGTCTAACGCTGCTTAGCCCAGTATAATGTACAGCATGCAGCACTTTGTTTAAATGTGCTGCGTTACTATGTAACGCAACGTGTGCACTGTGAACAGCACATTGATTTCACAGTGCTGTGAGTTAGGCTGCGTTACTGGCTGCTGTAACGTGGGACTTTAACGTCCCACTGTGAAACCAGCCTAAAGGATACCACAACTGAAAAAAAGAGAGTGAGTGAGTGTGTGTGTGTTTAAAATTACATACCATTATCTCCGTCTGCAACCGTTAATGTAATATTGTTCCCGGTGTCCGTCGACTGTATTAACCCCCCCCCCCACCCGGATATACTGCGTCCCAATCGCTATGCGCCGGGAAGGACATACTGCGCGCACAGTTAATACACCGGGAACAATATTACATTGACTGAGGGGAGCAGGTGTGTAATTTTTAACACACACACTTTTTATTTTTTGTGGTATCCTTTAAAAACTGTTTTGTTTTTTTTATTGCAATCACTACAGCCAGAAGGGTGAGTGAAATTCAAGCATTATCATGAAAAGTCCTTATTTTCAAGATTTCCAGGATAGATTAGTGTTTCAAACTGATCCGGAGTTTTGTCCTAAAGTAATTTCCATTTTCACAAATCCCAAGATATTATTTTTGCCTACTTTTTGTGTTAAACCAAGTTGTGAAAAAGAAAAGATTTTTTTTTTATGCATTGGATGTTAGGTGTGTTCTAAAACCTAGGTTCTCAACGTGTGATACACGTACCCCAGGGGGTACTTCTGATGGTTCCAGGGGGTACTCGGGCTTGATATACTTAACCAAGAATAACACATTTAGAGTTTTAGAAAATTATGAATCTTATTTAAACAACACCAAATCAGTATTTTAGCTAATTAAAAGCAATACTAAATGCTTGGAAATTGTTTAGAACCAATTATAATGCACTACGATTAAATATATCTGTCAAGGGGTACTTGTGATAATGTTTACTATGCCAGGGGGTACTTGATGAGTACAGGGTTTTAAAAGGGGTACATATCAATAAAATGTTGAGAAACACTGGTCTAGAATATTTCAACAGAACTGCAGAGATCAGAAAAACGGACTCATTATTTATTTTATTTTCGGGTAAGAATTCAGGACAGAAAGCTTCTAAAGGCCTATACACACGCCGGATTTCCGCGAACTACGGGTCATTTAGACGTCCAAACGACTGGTCGTTCTGACATCAAATCAGGCGTGTATACAGTCTGTCCGGCTGATAAGAGCAAACTTGAGCGATTCGCTAAGTCCACTCTTATCAGCCGAACGACAGACCGTACACACGCCTGATTTGACGTCAGAACGACCCGTCCACGGAAATCCGGCGTGTGTATGGGCCTTAAGTCTACTATTGCTAATTTGATTAAGTTAGCCCTTGTGTAATAAGCTTTAAAGGAAGCTGGGACCTCTAACCCCAATTCTTTTAAAAGCCTCAATAGCCTCATAATAGCTATGGCAGCATCTGTGGCTAATAATGCAGGGGCTTCTCCAGAGCAAATCTGTAAGGCTGCAACGTGGTCAAGCTTTTCAACGTTTATTCGTCATTATCAAATTGATGCAATATCTGCTCATGATCAGGCGTTTGGAAGAAAAGTTCTCCAAGTGGTGGTCCCTCCCTAAGGTTGTATTACTGTATTATTATTGTAAAACAGAGTTAGTACCTGCTAACGATGTTTTGAACAAACCTTCAGGGCAACTATCCCACACGGGTTTTATTGTATTTGTCTAAATAGTAGCACTTATGTGGATTAGTGGGTTGTTCACCTGTCGGTACTTGTCTAGACACACTGAGGGTGGACTAATGGTCTAACTTTTTTTTATAGGGGAAGTGCTGTCTGTTCCTGCGTCTGGGAGGAGCGTGGTCTCACCTTGCCCTGAAGGATTGTTCAAAACATCATTAGCAGGTATGTGTCAACCCAGCCTGGTACACACGTTCAATTATGATTGGCTAATCCCTGACCAGTTTTACCACCTCCATGTAGTATGAGGGTTTAATTACACAATCTGCTTAAAGAATTCAATATCTGTTTACCCTCATACTACATGAAGGTGGTAAAATCTGTCAGTGATTGGCTGATCATAGTTGAAAGTGTATACAAGCTTCAGCGATGGTCTGAGTGTGTAGGTGCTGACCATCTGACATCTTTGTAGAGTATCATCAGTAAGTATGTTTAACCAGCCGGGCGGTATGGACGAGCTCAGCTCGTCCATCACCGCCGGAGGCTGCCGCTCAGGCCCTGCTGGGCTGATTTTCTTCAAATAAAGAGCAGCACACGCAGCCGGCACTTTGCCAGCCGCGTGTGCTGCCTGATCGCCGCCGCTCTGCGGCGATTCGCCGCGAGCAGCGGCGAAGGAGGGTTCCCCCAGCCGCCTGAGCCCAGCGTAGCCGGAACAAAAAGTTCCGGCCAGCGCTAAGGGCTGGATCGGAGGCGGCTGACGTCAGGACGTCGGCTGACGTCCATGACGTCACTCCGCTCGTCGCTATGGCGACGATGTAAGCAAAACAAGGAAGGCCGCTCATTGCGGCCTTCCTTGTTTATTCTGGGCGCCGGAGGCGATCGGAAGAACGCCTCCGGAGCGCCCTCTAGTGGGCTTTCATGCAGCCAACTTTCAGTTGGCTGCATGAAATAGTTTTTTTTTTATTTAAAAAAAATCCCTCCCGCAGCCGCCCTGGCGATCTTAATAGAACGCCAGGGTGGTTAAAAGATAAAATTGGCCTCAATTCACTAAGATCATGCTGGAGATAATAAGGCAAGAGAAAACTTACCTTCACACTGTGAGAGTTGTCTTATCTCTTCATTCCTTAAGTTTCCTCCTCTGTAGTTAATTTACCTCCTTTGTAGTTATTTTCACACACCGTTAATTAACCCCCTTGGCGGTACAATAAATCCGCCAGGGGACACCGCAGCACTTTTTAAAAAAAAAATTTAAAGCATGTAGCTAGCCTAGCTACATGCTTCCCCCCTCCCTTCGCTATCCCTCCCACCCCTCCGATCGCCGCCGGCGCTTTTACCCTGCAGGGAATCCCGTTCTGAACAGGATTCCCTGTATAGGCTTCCCCGTCGCCATGGCGACGATCGCGATGACGTCCTGACAGTCAGCGGGTGTCCCGATCCACCCCTCAGCGCTGCCTGGCACTGATTGGCCAGGCAGCGCAGGGGTCTCGTGTGTGTGTGTGTGTGTGGGGGGGGGGGGGGCGCGGCGAATCGGCGGGTGGCGGCGGCGATCGTTATGCACACGCAGCTAGCAAAGTGCTAGCTGCGTGTAGCAAAAAAAAAATTATGTAAATCGGCCCAGCAGGGCCTGAGCGGCACCCTCCAGCAGCTTACCCTGTGTCCAGCACGGGGTTACCGCTAAGGAGGTTAACAGCCTGTCTTTAACTATGGAGTTATTTTAAGGATTGGAGAGTTAACTTAAAGACAGAAGAGTTAACTTTAGGTTTGCCTGAGGTAAAATGTTTCCTGAATACTACATGCCTTATCACCATGGTAACAACTCTAGAAATGTTATTAAAGACAGGAGATAAGCTTAGTGAATTGAGGCCAAATACTTCTTTTGCACTATATGCTGAAATACTGATGCATTTTCCATAGCAGTGTGAAAAAGTTTTCCGTTATAACGCATACAGTGTGAATGAAGTCATATGGAAAAATGGACATTACTTTGCACATCAGTTGTCCATTCAGTTATAACTGACAGCAACTGATATAGTGTTAAAAATAAAAGACCCTTAGGGAAGGGTTTAAAGGACAATTAAAGTGAGAATATAAAGGCTGCCATATTTATTTCATTTTAAACCATACCAGTTGCCTGGTAGCTCTGTTGATATATTTAGCTGCAGTAGTGTTTGAATAACACTAGAAACTAGCATGAGGCTAATCTGATCAGATCTGACTATGGCCTCAATTCACTAAGATCATGCTAGAGATAATAAGGCAAGAGAAAACTTGCCTCCACATAAGAGAAAGTTGTCTTACCTCTTCATTCCTTAAGTTACCTCTCCTGTAGTTAATTTACCTCCTCTGTAGTCATTTTCACATGCAGCTAATTAACAGCCTGTCTTTAACTCTTGAGTTATTTTAAGGATTGGAGAGTTAATTTAAAGACAGAAGAGTTAACTTTAGGCTTGCCTGAGGTAAAATGTTTCCTGAATACTACATGCCTTATCACCATGGTAACAACTCTAGAAGAGTTATTAAAGACAGGAGATAAGTTTAGTGAATTGAGGCCAATGTCAGAAACACCTGATCTGCTTCATGCTTGTTCAGGGTCTATGGCTAGAAGTATTAGAGGCAGAGGATTGGCAAGATATCCAGGCAACTGGTATTGCGTAAAAAAGAAAAAGGATAGCTATCCATATCTTTCTCATTTTAGTTGTACTTTAAAAAAACCTTTAAATTCCCCAATATGGAGACAATCTAATCCTAAGCCTGTCAGAGTAAAAACATACTGTAAGTGACAGCTACATAGAAAGTCATGTATAGTGCAGTTTACAATGGAACAAATGTGCAACATATTTGTATAGTATTTTAAATTTCGGTTTTCATTATAGTGGCACTTTAAGTAAATAACAGAAATATGATTTGGTTGCACCAATAACTGCATGTTCCTTGTGCACACATTTAATTCTCTTTAAATCACATTTTCCTCTACTTCTATGAAAGCGATTACTTTTTGACTAGAAATATTTTTAACACCGTGGTAAAAGGCAGAACCCCCAAATACCAACGTAAATCCATAGCGATGGAAGTATACTAGATACAGACAACCATGGCTAGCCATAATAAACAATACATCAACTAATCTCAAATGTAATCTTTATGTATGGACATATCCCTCAAATAAAAACTGGGGAGGCAAACAGTCAAATAACGCAAAAAGTGAATTATTCCAAATTCATAGTAAGTGCATACTGTATAAGTCAGCCTGACAGTGCCACGAATGGTTTAGTGAGTGTAACTTGTGACAGCCCTGGGTAAGTGGCTTTTTTTTTTTGATCATCTATGCTTCTCAGTACTCTACCAACATTTTGCACTTCTGTACAGCAGTGGACCTGAGAGTAGCAATTGTACTTTAAGGATCTACTTTGTATTTATTAGCCACCATCAGGCTGACTTATACAGTATGTACTTACTATGCATTTGGATGAATTCACTTGTTGCATTATCTGACCGTTTGCCTCCCCAGTTTTTAAATGTTTTTGAGGGGTATGTCTCTAAAGAGATTACATTTGATATTAGTCAGTGTATTGTTTATTATAGCTAGCCATGGGTGTCAGTTTTATGTCCTTTTGAAGTGCTAAAGTGTGATGAAAACTGGATGGTAATCTTTTACAATACCTATCCTGTTTAGTTCAGTACAGCTGTCAATCAGCTCACTGTAAATCTGCTTCCAAAAATGGATCAAACTAAGTGTGTAAAACTGAGTTCTGTAACAAAAGCTAATACCTTGCAGAAAAGAGGAAAATCAACACACAGAAATCTTTATGTTGCAACTGAGCTTAGGATAACTATTTATTGGTTAATTATGGTACACAGACTGGGAAATGCTCTTAGAACTTAAAGGTTCTTTCATCAGACATTACAGAGCCTAAATCCAGTCCATATCCACTCAGGCCTGGTGCACACCGAGCGGTTTTTGAAGCATTTCGCAAACCGATTCCACCTGTGAAAACGCTTGGCTAATGTATCTCAATGGGATGGTTGGTGCACACCAGCGGTTTGAGGTTTTTAGCAAAGCGCAAACATGGTTCCTTCAGCACTTTTGCGGTTTGCAGAAGTGTTTCTGCCTCAATGTAAAGTATAGAAAAAGCGCAAACCGCTCTGAAAAATGCTAGATCAGCGGTTTTCCAGGCGTTTGTTACAGTAGCTGTTCAGTAACAGCTTTACTGTAACAATATATGAAATCTACACAAAAATGCTCCATAAAACGCTAGGCATGTTAAGAAAACATCTAAACATGCCTAGAATTGCTGAGAAAATCTGCTTCAAAAACCTCTAGTGGTTTGTGGATCTGCTAGCGGTTTTGGTGTGCACTGGGCCTCAGATTCAGTTTTACATGCTGATCTGCGGGGGGGGGGGCTACTCCTCACTTTCCCATAGAATTACATCTGAGAGTTCGTTTACATCATATAGCGCAAATGGCCATGTGATCAGAACACCGCGTATGATCGCACGCCATCTGCGCTG
This sequence comes from Hyperolius riggenbachi, assembly GCF_040937935.1. Classification (NCBI taxonomy): domain Eukaryota; kingdom Metazoa; phylum Chordata; class Amphibia; order Anura; family Hyperoliidae; genus Hyperolius; species Hyperolius riggenbachi. The sequence continues at coordinate 106,240,200 of NC_090657.1, forward strand.
CTGATTCCATTCACAACAGTTAATGGGTCAGTGTTGTGCTTGGCAGAAAAACGCATGGAGTAGTGCGATTTGCACTTCTGCTGTTCTTGTGTGTCACATATCCTATGCGCTGCTGAATTGCTCAGTGTGTGCCCATACACCAGTGGATTTGGTTGTAAAAACAGTAGGGACTTTGCCACTTTAATAGCGACACCTCCAATATGCTACAATACAATGGCATTGCAAAGAGCACCCTCTATGCAGTTACAGTACATGTCTATGATCTGCTTACATTCTAGTGGGAAGTAATGCTCACAGTTGCCAATTCCCTTCTCCAGTCAAGCCAATGGAGTGATTGATAACCTATTTAGAGTCATTCCAGCAGGTCACCGGAAACCCATCTACACCATACAAGCAGACTACTGCTATGAATAGGAGAACAAAGCAGTGGTGATCTGTTAGCAAAGAGAAACTTCATTATTATTAAGCACCTACATTCTGGAAGTTTTGGGAAGAAGGGTGGGTTTAATCCAGAAATAAAATCATCCCAAACTTTCTGGAGTCTGAGAAATGCCTCACCTACTCCGAATTAAATTGCCCATACAGACATTAATTGGCAGATTTGATCACTGAAAAATTTGCCAAAGATTGTCGCTCCAACATGCTGCCCAAGTGGAATTTTGGTTACTAGCAGAAATTGACTTGTTACCAATTGGGCAAAATGTTGCTGCCGATACAGTCGATGCAGCAGTGTCTATGAGACGTAAAGCCTGCGACACGTCCCCCTGCTAATGCCATCTTCCCCAGGGGCTCCTATGCAGTGTATATGGCCCGGGACATGGCAGCAGCAGGAGAGGTCAGTATCGGACTACTTCCCTGCGCTAATACTCTGTATAGAGCCCCAGGGACCAGGGCCGGATTTCTACTTTTTGGCACCCAAAGCCCGCTGTCATCATACACACACACACACACACACACACACACACACACACACACACACACACACACACACACACACACACACACACACACACACTTTTTTCCCCCAGCAAACACAAAACTTTAACTGAAGCTACTGTAGAAATCATATTACACCCCACCATTTCAGCACTGGGTCCTTCTCTGGTCAAATGGGTTTCTGCAGTGTTCGAGCTTGGCTGTAGGTGAGTGTGTCCATACTGGGCATGTACAAGTAAAGTTGACGCATTCTCAGTAGAACTAAGGCACTTGTGTATTGCTTTTTTTCCTCCATGCACAAGCATTTCATTTTACTGAGCATATGCAAACCTTATTTGCACATGCCCAGTACAGATACGCTTGGCCACTGTCCTGCTTGCACACTGAAGAAACCTATTGGACCATAAAGGTAGGTAGGTGTGTGTGTGTGTGTGTGTGTGTGTGTGTGTGTGTGTGTGTGTGTGTGTGTGTGTGTGTGTGTGTGTGTGTGTGTGTGTGTGTGTGTGTGTGTGTGTGTGTGTGTGTGTGTGTGTGTGTGTGTGTGTGTGTGTGTGTGTGTGTGTGTGTGTGTGTGTGTGTGTGTGTGTGTGTGTGTGTGTGTGTGTGTGTGTTATAACTGAGGAAGGTCAACTAGAGGAGGTGTATGCATGCAGAGGGACAGAACTAACGCCTGGCAGACACAATGAGATTTTCTGGCAGATTTCATGTCAGATTGATTTCCAATATAATTTCTGATCGATTATTTCTTTACTTCTATTGAAGATCGATCGGAAATTAGATTGGACATGTTGGAAATAATTGATTTCACAGTACATCTGCCAGAAAATCTTATCGTGCATACCAGGCATTAGGGACAGAAGGGTTGGTGTAAGGTAGGTGAGGGGCAGTTAAAACTGAAGAGGTGGTCATGGTGAGGAGAGATCAGTCAGGCTGGAATGAGGTAAGAAAGGATAGAGAAGGGCGGTCAGAACTGAAGGGGTGTTCAGGGTAAATAGGTCAGCCAGGGTAGGGGATGGTAACAATTGAAGGGCTAGCCAGGGCTCGTTTCCATAGGGGCAAGCAGCCCCCAGCATGTGCACCCCCCACCTACAGAAGCGCCACAGCTTCCAGTTTGCCCCTCCATAGAAGCACAACAGTTCCCAGCATGCAGCTTTTAAAGAGAAATAAAATTGGCACTAGATGCACCTGGCAGCCTATGGTAGCGTCCTGGTGAACAACTCACTGTGCCTCCGGTTAGAAGATTACACTCAAACCTGAAGAAAGGCAAGTTCCGGGCACCAGATGCGTTGCAAAAAACACTTTATTTTATCCCACCAAACAAATACATACCACGGTTGGTCTGACAGCTGTTTCGCAAAGGAAGCAAGTTTTTGTGAAACAGCTGTCAGACCAGCGTGCTATGTATTTGTTTGGTGGGATGAATTAAAGTGGTGTTATTTGCAACGCCTCTGGTGCTCGTAACTTGCCTTTCTTCAGTTTTCAGTTCCCAGCATGCTCCACCTCTCCATAGAGGCACCACAGCTCCCAGCATTCCCCTCCTTATAGTATTGGGGTGTCCCCAGGGCCCAAGAGCAGGCTGCCGACCCTAACCCCCCAATGTGTATAGCGGTCCACGAAGCCCCTGCACAGTATTCGCAGCAAGGTGCACTCACCTGTCCAATCGGCATGCTCCTCCTTCAGTCTGTGTGCATCATCCTGGTGGATGCCTCATCTCCATGACCTGGCGGCATGTACATACTCGTGTGCCACTGGGTCATGGAGATGAGGCATCTGTGTGGATGAAGCCGGAGGCACCCAGAGGAGTGTATCAGCTGGACAGATGAGGGCACTCCGCTGCAAATACTCTGCAAAGGTGTCAATGATGACTATACACAGAGGGAAGAGGGGCATGCTAGGAGCTGTAGTGCCTCTATAAAGGTGGGCATGCTGGGAGCTATAGTGCCTCTACAGAGATGGGGAATGCTGGGAGCTGTACTGCCTCTATAGACATGGGCATGCTAGAAGCTGTAGTGCCTCTATGGAGGGGAGCAGGCTAAAGTGGGAATTCTGGGAGCTGTAGTGGCTCTGTATAGCTGAGCAAGCTGGAAGCTGTAGTGCCTCTATGGTGGGTGGAGGGAACAAAGGGGTCACCATCTAATGCTGCTTCCTGGTGGGAGTTCAGGACCAGGTACTCACACGGGTTTGAAGTCAATCTGCAGCAGAAGGCACCCTTCCTGATCTCTATTACAGTGTCCTGCTTCAGCTTTCTCCCCACGTGCAGTCCGGGTGACTTCAGCACTCTCCCTCCCCCGTGCTTTGCTGTCAGGACTCAAAGTAGGGAGGGGGGAGTGTATACACAAACGTTCTGTGGCCTTCCTGATGAGTTCTGCTGTGCACCGAGGTCTGTCTCCTTCTCTGCCTGCGCCCTGGGGTTTCTGACGTGTGTCCTATGTCTGCACCAGCGGCGTGGTGAGACTTCCGTGCAGCACTTGTTCCTATGCTGCTGCTGCCTGCTCTGATCAGCTGATCCACTGCTAAGTTAACTTCCCTGGCGTTCCGCATTAGCCGCCCGCTGCGCGCGCGCACACACACAACATGCTGCAATGTGGGCGGCTGCATGAAGGAGAGGTGACAGGGGTGGATAAGTGGTTCCCAGTCGCCCCAAGAATTCCCCGCCCTAGGAACCGGCCTTGGAGGCCTGCCCAGAAATCCAGCCCTGCCAGGGACAGCAGTGTGGGAGGTGGATATTTTTAAATGGATTTCACCATAAAATCTGAGTGCAGTGTGCGGCAGTGATCTATCCCTCTCTGACAGACATCTAATCAGGGGTCTACGTTTTGGGCATGTCTGGAGAAAGTCTGCCAGCATATGCATACATACAATTTTGATTTGCCAATTCTACCACTTTCAAGTAGTATGAGGAACAACAGATTGTGTATGTAAATTCTCATACTACATGGAGGTGGTAACATTGGCCAATCAAAATTGGATGTGTGTACACTATCCAGGTAAAATATGGTCAAAGCAGATAGAATGAGGCACTGCCAGCTTGCTGGTAGTGATATATCCCTGTAAGCTACATTACACATTGTTGCCCAGAAAGATTTCTGTGGGTCTTCTCCCTCTTTTGTTCTCCTTTTCAGGACCATTTTACAGACATGATCAGTGATATGCAAATTGTTCATAATTTATGCAAATATGGTGATTTATGCACATTCATGCAGCTTGAAAATTGACTAATTATATGCTGCAGCTGATATGGTGAAAAAGGTATGGTTGCATTTATAAGGAACTCATTATGTTGTAACATCACAACTTCTGTGTATTCCACTTTTCAAAACCACTTTAATTGCAAATATAATAAAGAGCAGTTGTATGTTGTGCCATGGCAATCAGTACTTTACAGCAATTATGAAATGGTGAATCTCAGAAGTGTTGTAATTTAGTGATCCACAACTCTCTTCACTGGACTGAAGTAATGGATCTTAAAGAGAACCTGAGGTGGGTTTGAAGATTATTATCTGCATACAGAGGCTGGATCTGCCTATACAGCCCAGCCTCTGTTGCTATCCCAAAACCCCCTAAGGTCCCCCTGCACTCCTTCATAAATCACAGCCACACTGTTGACAAACAGCTTGTCAGAGCTGGCTGTGTTTATCTCTATAGTGTCAGTCTGCTGCTCTCTCCACCTCCTGTAGAACTCCAGTCCCCGCCTGCATCCCTTCCCTCCCTGCTGATTGGAGGGAAGGGACGGGGCAGGGACCGGAGCTATGCAGGAGGCGGGGGAGCAGCTGAGACTGACACTACAGATGTAAACAGCCTCACAGCACGGCTGTGTATTATGAGGAGTGCAGGGGGACCTTAGTGGGGTTTGGGATAGCAACAGAGGCTGGGCTGTATAGGCAGATCAAGCCTCTGTATGCAGATAACATGCGTTAAACACACCTCGGGTTCTTTTTAACCATGACAGTTACTTCTCAGCAGAATACACAGTAGTATGCACAGACTTGCATTGCAGCTACAGCATACCTGAAGCATAACAAACAGAGAACTGTATACGTATCTCAGTAGTGGGAAAACTCTGTATTGTCCAGAGAGGTTCCAAATCCTCCTGTAGCCCACAATTCCAGCTCTAGGTCCCTCTAAAACATTTCATAAATGCTTTTCGTGGCAACACTCCTACCATTGATGAGCATATCTAGACTGAGAACGGTCCCACACATGCCCAGTAGAAAGAAGCTGCACAAGCATGAGTGCTTCATTCTATGCTGTATAGATGAGCTCATACACAGGCACAGCCAGAAGACGACGGTGCTGTGGAGGAACTGTGAGCTAGATAATGATCTGGGGAGCATCTGTACCATCCTCAAAGTATCCAGATTTCCCCTTCCCCAAACAAGATTTTACTTTAGGGCTGACTCACATTGGGCACTTGCCCACTGTGTTCCAGTAATCATTTTCAAGTCCACAATTCATCAGGGAAAAATCGAGATTCAGCACAATTTGTGCTTGTGATTCAATAGAATCACAGCACAAATCACCCCAAAGATGCTGCATGCAGCGCGTTTGCGATTCATCAAAATTGCAAATGTCGCAGTGTGAATGTATCCATAGGGATACATTAATAGCAGCGCTTTGCTGATCGCTGGTAATCAGCAAAGTGCTGAAACAGCACCAAGTGTGAACCAGCCCCCCAAAGTGGTCATAGAACAGACACCACCACTGTTTTGCATTTCATAGTGGTGAATGTTTCTCAATCTATCGTCATAGATCTGGTGACCAGACTGCATGACACTTTATAAATATCATTACTAAACTGCCATCTGAATGGTGATCTTCTTTACTAACCTTTTATAAATCTAACAGTCTTAAAAAGTGTAATTATTTTGAAGCATAACAGCACTTTTCTAGTGAACAGCCTGTTTGACCCACCACCATCCCAGACTTGCTGAAGAATCAGCTGCAATAGGTCTCAGTTCTGGGATATGTAGAATTACTGTTTAAGTAACCACCACATTTTTAATTAAACAAAATATAAATATTATATATAAACTGAAACAAAGCAGTATTAGGTTTAGAGACTATCACAAAATCAGTTTATTTAAATAAAAAAAAGAAGCCTTCCATACACAGTTGTTCAAGTTCCAGTATGATGTATTTTGGAACGTGCATAGTTATCACACTCGGCAAACTCTAAACCTAACTGATCACATGAATTTTTATAGAATGAATGAAGGATTCCATTACTGCTAATCCCTTGCGTGACAATTCCTGCTATCAACATAGGAATTTCATAGAACACACACCATCCTGCCCATTTTTACAGGATCTTCTGGATGTTACTAACACTGGCACATAGTCTTCGTGTGACTGGGTCATGCTCTGTCTGGCAATTCAGGGGTTAAGCCACTTTTGGAAAAACTGGATTGCACAGTTATAAATAAAGCCAACCTTTCCAGGTTGCAGACAACAGTTAGCTTGGCTTGGAACCTCTGAGCCCCACGAAACTCTGAACAGCAAATAGAACAAGAACCAACATAACCACTTCCAGAGAAATCTCTAGCAGCCATTACTGTTTTGTGAGGCTCAGTAGTCCAATGTGCTAGCTAGGCCACCAATCCCGAATCACTTTACGCAAGCCATCCTACATCACCATGCCCCAAAGCTACTCTGGGATGGCACACAGGCAGGGTGGGCTTTCATGCGGACTAACTCATTTCATGACATACTTGCCTACAATTTTAGACACCATAGGATCAAGATTTAAAAAGAAAATGGTTTTCACCCTCCCTTTATCTTCTTAAGTGTATGATTCTTGGGCACGCCCTTTGCCCACAGGCCCAGCTGGCCGCCTCCTCCTCGTTCCTGGACAGACGGGGCCCAGACACAGACAGGACAAAGTCCCTGGCCTTCAGCATGTGTAGACATATACCTCACTCAATGGGGTCAGTCTTGTGTGAAAGGTTTGATACAGAGGCCTGAATGAAAGCACAGCCCACACCCCCTGTCCTGTATTTTTCCTGAGTTCAAGTAACATATACATCACTTCCTCCGGTCCTTCCTCTCTGGTCGTCGGCTTTGCTGTTGCTCTGTGTTGCGTGGCATGAGTACTATATTGCCATTGCTGGTGTAGTGCAAAGCATATCTCTGAGGGGAGTATGGCCGACCTTCTTGGTCTCTAAGCTGACTAAACACTTCCTGATAGAGATTTTCAACTTCCTGTTTCATTTTCTGGAGTGATCGCAAGTTTTCACTTTTTTCTCTCATTTGAGAGCTACGTTCCCGATTTAAGCGCTTTACCTCTTGCTCAAGGTTTAGAATGGTGTCCAATTTTCTCTTGCGGCAGTTTTGAGCTGCCATTTTGTTCTTTCCTCGCCTACGAATATCACGCACTAAGCAAAGCTGTGCCTCAGTAAGTTGGTACTTTGTCAGGAGCTCATTAAATTCCTCCACTGGTAGGTTAATAATCTTCTCATTACTAAATGGAATCTTCATCGCTCTTGCCCTCTGTTCATCTCTGCCTGCTTGCCTATCTACAAAGCTTGATTGTCTCCTGCTGCTCCTCATGACCGCTGGCTGTGGTTCCTCCTCCTCTGGCTCTTCTGGCATCATGTTATAAGTGTGATTGTGCCCAACGTGTTCAAAAAAGAGCAAGCGCTGAAAGTGACTAGGATCCTGGGAGCTCATTCGGCAGAGCTTGCTATATTCTGGCTGGTAGCCAATGGCCTCTTCTGACACCTCAGGATCCATCATCTCAGAATCAGAACTGTATCCCACAGCTCCCTCTTCAGAAAATGAAGATGAGGAAGAAGATGAGCATGATGAAGTAGATGAAGTCTCAGACCCACTAGGTGATGCTGGACTGTGGTGGGAGTCCAGTGAGAGACCAGAATCTGAATCTAGCTCTTCTTGAAGCTGTGAAGCCTGAATCTGACTGATTCCTTCTTCTAGTGCTAGCTCCATTAAGCTAATTTCATCCAGCAAAGCTTCATCAAGGATTCCAGCAAGCGGGTCTTGCACAATATTACTTTGTGACATGTTGGCTGTACTATTAAGCTGTGAGGGGAACAGGATCCCAGACAAATTTGTAAACCCAAATGTGGAATTCAAGTCAGTGGAGTTATGAGAGGAGAGCTGAGGTAGTGGGGATTCAGGGATAGGAAACTGCTGCATAGTGGGATTGTAGAGAGACAGATTTTGGGAACAGCCTTGAATAGTTGGTTGATCAATGCCTTCATTTTGCTGCAGTGATGGGTCCATGCTCAGATATAAGGGATCCTCGGAGGAACTGTTGTCCATGACCTATAAAACAGACAATCAAGTTCAGGAACATAAATTATATGGTACGGGATTAAACCATGACTATGTTGTAGGTTTTTTGCATAGATTGGAGCATTGGTCACATAATTGGGCTTTCAACAGAAACAGTTGTCATGTATCCCTTCTCCATTTCATTTTTGTCTTTCAGATAAGGTGCTTTAGAAGTTTTAAGCACTCTATCAGCTGGCTTACTCACTCACTAGAGATAGTTGTATAAATAAATCTGCATAATAGATTTAATTGTTTCCAACAGGGGCTTTTCTAGGTTCGGGGCACCCCTGGGAACCAAGAGGGACCGAGTGTGCGGCGAAAAATGGGCATGGCCATGCTGTGTAAAGTGGGCGTGGTCATAGGTGAGGCCAATGTACTTGAACATAGCAGTGGCGTAACTTAAATATATTCAATAGGCAGTATTTCACATATATAAGCCCCTCACCTGGCTTCTGTCTTGCCTTCGGCTGGCTGGCTGGCCTGTGCGCTGTACTCGGCTGGTGGAGATGCTGTGCGAGCCTGGCTTTGCTAGGTGACTTGCTGGGGGCATTTTGGGGGGCTTTACTAGGCTTTGCTGGGACCAGGAGGCTTTGCTAGGCTGGGACCAGGAGGCTTTGCTAGGCTGGGACCAGGAGGCTTTGCTAGGCTGGGACCAGGAGGCTTTGCTAGGCTGGGACCAGGAGGCTTTGCTAGGCTGGGACCAGGAGGCTTTGCTAGGCTGGGACCAGGAGGCTTTGCTAGGCTGGGACCAGGAGGCTTTGCTAGGCTGGGACCAGGAGGCTTTGCTAGGCTGGGACCAGGAGGCTTTGCTAGGCTGGGACCAGGAGGCTTTGCTAGGCTGGGACCAGGAGGCTTTGCTAGGCTGGGACCAGGAGGCTTTGCTAGGCTGGGACCAGGAGGCTTTGCTAGGCTGGGACCAGGAGGCTTTGCTAGGCTGGGACCAGGAGGCTTTGCTAGGCTGGGACCAGGAGGCTTTGCTAGGCTGGGACCAGGAGGCTTTGCTAGGCTGGGACCAGGAGGCTTTGCTAGGCTGGGACCAGGAGGCTTTGCTAGGCTGGGACCAGGAGGCTTTGCTGGGGGGGGGGGGGGGGAGGTGCTTTGCTGAGGGCTCTGCTTTGCTGGGCTGGGGCTTTGCTTGGCTGTAGATAGGCAGCTTGCCCCAGCGTAGGTTGGATAGGCAGCTTGCCCCAGCGTAGGTTGGATAGGCAGCTTGCCCCAGCGTAGGTTGGATAGGCAGCTTGCCCCAGCGTAGGTTGGATAGGCAGGTTCCCCCAGCGTAGGTTGGATAGGCAGGTTCCCCCAGCGTAGGTTGGATAGATAGGTAGGTTCCCCCAGCATAGATTAACCTATGCTGGGGGAACCTACCTATACTGGGGGAACCTACCTATACTGGAGGAACCTACGTGTATAATCTATACTGGGGAAGCTACATATCTAACCTATGCTGGGGGAACCTACCTATCTAACCTATGCTGGGGGAACCTACCTATCTAACCTATGCTGGGGGAACCTACCTATCTAACCTATGCTGGGGGAACCTACCTATCTAACCTATGCTGGGGGAACCTACCTATCTTGATAGGTAGGTTCCCCCAGCATAGGTTAGATAGGCAGCTTCCCCAGTATAGATTATATACGTAAGTTCCTCCAGTATAGGTTAGATAGGTAGCTTCCCCCAGCATAGATTAGATAGGTAGCTTCCCTTAGGGCTGGTTCAGACGGACGTTTGCAGAGCGTTTGCTGCCAGCGTTCGGGGCTTGGCGTTAAACGCTCCCATTCAAGTGAATGGGAGCGTTTGTACCAAGCTTTTACGCGCGTTTGCACAAACGCGGCGTTCGGGTCCCGATTTTCACTGGCGTTCAAGGAGCCCCTGGAAGCTACATGTTGCTTCCAGGGGCGGTTAACCGCGACAGGTAATGTCCCTCTAGGGGAAGAAAAAACGCGACCGCATCCGAACGCAATGCGAACGCTGCTGAAAGCCTGAACGCATCACGAACGCAACGCCAACGAACGCGACGCCTCCAAACGGCCGTCTGAACCAGCCCTTACTGTAGGAGGGGGCACTGAGCGGAGAAACGGGGGAGGGGGTAATTAAAAACTCACCGGTCTGCAGATCGCAGCAGGCACAGCTTCAATGTGCTTCCAACTTCCTCCCTGCAGCGTCCCTCACATTGGTAGCAGCGCCCCGTGATGTCATCACAGGGAGCGATGTAACCAAGACGACGGACGTCACGGGGAGGAAGTCGGAAGCACATGAAAGCTGTGCCTGCGGCGATCTGAAGACAGGTGAGTTTTTAACTGCCCACTCTGCCACTCAATAGATCCAGGGCACCATGGCAACAGGTTCCAGGCCGGTGCCCTGGATCAAAGGCCCTAGCGACGTCCCTGGTTTCCAATCTTATTTAGCACCGAGTTTCATTGGATTTCATCCTCCTAATTCGTGTACCCGGGCGGGCGGGGTTAAACTTAACCAGCACCCGTCTTGTTTAGCCCGTCCCACACTGCACCCCAAGCTGTGTCACGTGACAACAAACAATTCCTCCTTCAACTCGGAAGTAGGAAGTGCTTGTAGTCACGTGACCGCAGCTTTTGGGATGGGTTAAAGAGGATGGCTGTTTGGTAAGTTTGACCCACACGCCGCGCCGCCCCGCCCCCCCCCCCCCCCCCCCCCCCCCCCCCCGCACCTGCTCAGGTGCACTAAGTAGGATTCATCTGCATTTAATCCGGAAAGCATCACTGAAATCACTCCTCCCCAGTGCTTTTTCAACCAGGAGGGGGGGGGGGTGGATTGGTGTAGTACAGGCACATTTCATCCAACACTTTGGTCAGCAGGGCCTGACAGAGTAGGACTAGATAAGATATGGCCTGTGGCAACCCGAATTCTCCTAGTCTGACTTCAGGTGCTAGGGAGAACGTGGAGCAGAACAGGTTAAACGCCATACAGTTACCCTGTAGGGATTGTCTTCCCCACCCCCCAAAAAAACTGATAAAGGAATTACATGGTTTACCGTTTTAGGGGCTATACAGGAGGGTAAAACTACATTTCAGGATGCAGAGATCTATGCTACAAGCTAACTGCCAAAAGGCACACAAGTTTTGAAAGAATATTAGATTGAAACTGATGATTACCTGCATGTCCATAAGAGACATTAGGTCCTGCCATTGCTCCTCCAGGTCTAGTGTTGTCCCCATATCAGGCAGAAAGGGGGAGAGCAGACCATCTGTCTGGTCTAATCCTGCCTGGTTTGGCTCAGCATTCAAGACATTTGTTGAGGCAGGAGCTGGAAACTGCAAAGAGTAGCGGTCAGACTGGACTGATCACATGAAAGTACAGCAAGAGCCAAAGGGGCAGCAAATTACCTCTGAAGGACCCACAAACGGGAAGGTGTCATCCAGGAGACTCAGGCACTCTGCCAGTGACATTTCTGTCTGACCCTAATAAGAGACAGTGCCCATAAGTATTGTAGTAGAAAACACTGAGTTGTGACAGCTCAGCCCTGCAGGGTTCCTCACCTCCTGTGGTACATTTTCTCCTGTTTCCCATCCACTTGAATCCCGCTTTCCACCGATTCACTTCCTGAGTTATCACCAAAGGATTCCCACACATCCTCATTGTCTTTGTGTTGTTGGCGGTTCTCAAAATCTTCACGTCCAGCTCCAAGGTCAATATCCTGAAGCCATAAAATGTCTATCGGATCAATTTCCTGGGAAGGGAGAAACAAAACATGGGGGGGGGGGGGGGGGGGCAGGGGACACCATTAAAATTAACAGCAATTTTTTTTTTTTTATTATTTCTAGAATGATAGCTATATGAGGCTATATTGCAGAGATTAAGACCAAACGTACACTGAATACATAGATTCCCATTTTTTTACCAGGATACCACATGGAGGTGTTTTACCATCAAAAAGGTTGCATATTAAAATGAAAGAAGAAAAACTTAATACATTTCTAGCTTGGAATCTTATGACAGGTCACTGCCTTGGCCATCCAGTCAGACGCACCCTGATGTAAATACTCAGTCACGTTTACAGTCCTACAAGATGTAATTTTCTTGTGCCAACCACATACAGCTGCTGACCAGGGCAACATTCTACACTGCAGTCTCAGACATGAAGGTCACAGACATGGGCATGAGCTCCCGGAAATGTAACAGACTCTACAGCATAGCAGGGCTGTGGAGTCGGTACAAAAAAAATCTCCAACGCCAACTCCTCAGTTTGATCCCTCTGACGACTCCATATAACAGTCTTGTTAGTTCAAAGTATGTAACATAATAGGCATTTAATTTCTGCCAAAGCTTAGGAAATTTAAAGCTACATTAAGATGTCATCTACTTTTGTAAACAAAAAAGCTCCAGGACAGGAAGCTGACACACTACCCAGTCAGCCATCCCAGCCCGTCATTGTGCCCCAGCACGTTGTCTGTATAATAAGATTCACCGGAGCCGCATATCAGCCGGGTTCCAGTGTGTAGCCCTGCCACCTTGCAGAAAAAGGCCTCTACCTCTTCTATATCTAATAGAGAAAAGGCCATGTTCTATATAAAAGATTCCTGTGTACACATCAGATATGTATATCTGACTTTAAAAATATGGTCATGGTGCAGCAAAAATAACCAGGGCTGTGGAGTCGGTACAAAAATCATCCGACAACTTTCTGAAACCACCAACTCTTACTTCAAATACCCAATTTGGCCCAGACTCCAACTCCACAGCCCTGCAAATAACTTTTTTTTCCCCCTCTTTCAATTTTGTGGACTAAGCACTGCTATTACTGTATACATGTTATTTATGATAACATTTCTATTTATCAGTTATATTTTTTCTTTTAATTACAGTTTCAATTTATTAGGAGTTGGAGCATTTTTTCCCCCAACCTCGGGTACCCAAAAATTGTTCCAACTCCTTGAATGACTCCACAGCCCTGCAGCATGGACCGTTCTCTTATTTTCACGATTATATTTCAGAACGATATATAGTAAAAGATGATCCTACCAGGGCTGTGGAGTCGGAGTTAGAGTAAAGGAGTCGGAGAAATTTTGGGTACCAGGAATCTGAGTTGAAGTTGGTTTCATAAACTGAAAAGTCTGATGATTTTTGTACCGACTCCACAGCCCTGGATTCTACTGATCCAGGAAAAAAAAAAAAGCCCATTAAAACCAGAGGCAGTAGAGCTTGTAGCTGGCAGCTGGTTTAAAGTAAACCTGAGATGGGGCCAAAGAGAAAAAAAAAAAAAATGTGTATACATACCTGGGGCTGATACCCTCCGGCCTGATCTCTCCTTTGCCATCCTCAGTCGCCACCTGGATTCTCCGCAAATTGCCCCGGAAAGCCCTCCAGACATACTGCCCATGTGCGGCCCAGCTACACGCGCGGAGTGTAGCAGGGAACACGTGTTCAGGAGATCGTGCGCAGTCTCCCAGCGGCAATCTCCATCTATTAACAGTGTGCAGTGCTGCGGTCCAGGGCAGCGCTGTACTGGGGACAGCTGTGCAAGATGGCTGTCACCCTGAGAGTGTCAGAAGCGATCTGCTGTCATAGGCTGCTTGGCTTGTGATTGGCTGGTGCAGGGGGGGGGGGGGGGGGCAGGTAGGAAATAGAGTAACAAAACAAAAAATATACACAAACATCTTGGGAGCCATCAGAGCCCACCAACAGAAATCTCTGTTGGTGGGCATAAAGGGGGTGAGGCGGTTTAAGGGGGAATCACTTGTGTGCAGAGTTGTGCGGCCCCTGCAGCGAGGCCTTAAAGATGCAGCGGCCTATTTTGTAAAAAAAAAATGGCCTCGTCTTTAAGGAGGTTTAAGCCCGTGGTCCTTAAAGAGAAACCGTAACCAAGAATTGAACTTTATCCCAATCAGTAGCAGATATCCCCCTTTCCCATGAAAAATCTCTTCCTTTTCTCAAACGGATAATCAGGGGGCTCTGCATGGATTTGTTGTGAAACCCCTCCCACAAATGATGTCAGCGTCTCACACTGAGGTACTGACATCACACTGTGGGAGCTTTGGTGATTTGTGGGAAACAGTAGCTGTTTAGCATCTCCTTCCAGCGACATCACTTGCCAGCAGTAAAAATGTCACATGTGATAAATGTCTAAATGTAATCAGGTAGAAGAAAGATTTTACAATATGCAAACACTGACTAAATCATTTATACATAATTATTGTAAAAATTAAGCACTTTTATTACATTTTCACTGGAGTTCCTCCAGCTAAGCTCCATTCAGCCTCCCATTTTAATAGTATATGACTGTACATTGCTTATTAATGCACACTTACTGAGTTCTGTCCACTGCATATCCATGCTTTATGCAATAAATATATTGAAAGCACACAGCCAGCTACATCACTTGCTGCCAGTAGAGTGGGAGCGGCTTCCCCAGCAAGTAGCAACCCTCTAGAAGACTGGGCCTTGACACCGGCAGAGATGCTTAAAGAGAGTCTGAAGCGAGAATAAATCTCGCTTCAGACCTCATAGATAGCAGGGGCATGTGTGCCCCCTGCTAAAACGCCGCTATCCCGCGGCTTAACGGGGGTCCCTACACCCCCAAATCCCCTCCGTACAGCCGGGGAGCGCTTCTGCATTGGGGCAGGGCTAACCGCCGCAGCCCTGCCCCACGTGCATCTGTCAGTGCGTATCTCCGCCTCTCCCAATCTTCCCTCCTACCGAAAGGGGCGGGGGAGAGGCGGCGATGCGCCGCTGATAGACTTGCTGAGAGGCAGGGCTGCAGTCGTTAGCCTGGCCTCCAGAAACAGAAAATTTACGACCAATTTGACGACCAAGTTTTGCGGGGGTGGGTTGGGGGTGAAGGGACCCCCGTTTAGTCGTGGGATAGCGGCGTTTTAGCAGGGGCACACATGCTAACTACTAGATTTATTCTCGCTTCAGAGTCTCTTTAAAGAGGAACTCCAGTGAAAATAATGTAATATAATGCTTCATTTTTTACAATAATTATGTATAAATGATTTAGTCAGTGTTTGCCATTGTAAAAACCTTTTAAATCCCTGATTTACATTCTGACATTTATCACATGGTGACATTTTTACTGCTGGCAGGTGATGTAGCTGCTGCTTGGTTTTTTGGCAGTTGGAAACAGCTGTAAACCCGCTATTTCCCACAATGCAACAATGTTCAGACAGAAAACTGCCAGGATTACCATGGTCCTCAAGAGTTTTTGTGGGAGGGGTTGTGCACCACAATATCAGTCATACAGCGCCCCTGATGATCCATTTGTGAAAAGGAAGAGATTTCTCATGTAAAAGGGGGTATCAGCTACTGATTGGGATGAAG
This sequence comes from Hyperolius riggenbachi, assembly GCF_040937935.1. NCBI lineage: Eukaryota > Metazoa > Chordata > Amphibia > Anura > Hyperoliidae > Hyperolius > Hyperolius riggenbachi. Next base: position 106,255,720 of record NC_090657.1, read on the forward strand.
TTCAATTCTTGGTTACGGTTTCTCTTTAAAGAGAACCTGTACTGAGTAAAAATATTTAAAATAAACACGAGGTAACTTCAAATAACCATTACATAGTTACGTTGCCATCAGTTCCTCTCAGAAGCTCACCATTTTCTTCTGACAATAATCTTTTCCAGTTCTAACAATATTTTGTCAGATCTGAAATATATCAGTTGCTGTCAGTTAAATAGCAGTTGCTGTCAGTTAAATAGCAGCTGCTGTCAGTTAAATAGCAGTTGCTGTCAGTTAAATAGCAGTTGCTGTCAGTTATAGCTGAGAGAAAAACTGATGTACCAGGTAATGTCCATTTTTCCCTATGGCTCAAGGGGGCGATGTTACAGTTTAACAGTGTGCTAACCAGAAAGCGGTTATGGGTAATGGCCATGTTCAAAATGGAGGACGGAAAATTCCCTTGATCTCAGTGAACAAACAGGACGTGGGATAGGAGAAAGACACTGAGGAGTAGACTACATGGAAGGTAAGTATGACTTGTGTATGCTTATTTTGACTTAATTTTCAGTTCAGGTTTTCTTTAAGCCACATACCTGTTGGATATGTGGTACCAACAAGCTTGTTTATTGTGGGATGTTGTTTTAGCCACTGGCTATCTGTGAGTTTTGAGCTGGAGGTCTCTAAATTTTGCTCTGTGTATTTGCCCAGCCTTGTGAGCTCCTCATATGATGGTTATATCATATGATCATCATCCTCAAATGATCCTGATTGAGCAACTGCCATTCTTTAGGCCACTTGCAAACTACATGCGATTCAGATTTGCAATGTTGACGCGATTTTACATCCAATTTTTAATCGGTATTGCATGCTGCTTTTTTTCCTCTGTTTTTCTTCTCGTTTTGATAGCATTAAGGAAAATCTGAAATCGCAGTGTGCAGGGGGCCTTATGCTGTATATTGTTTGGTTTGTGCAGATGCTCAGGGGAAATCAGCTGAGGATTCCGCCCCCTGATGTCTGAATGCACCCTGTACGGTTAGGGGCTCATGGCCCTGCGAGCAACCGCCGTACACTGCTCCCTGGCCCCGTCCTCCTGTATCTGTGAGGCTGAGTCTGTGCTGCACACATGCGCAGTAGCAAAAAGCACGGACCAAGCTACACAGGGACAGCGGGGTTTTATTATAGAGAATAAAGATATTCCATAAAATGGATTTAAACAATGATGCTGGCCAGCTTTCCCTGCTCGCTACATAGTTTGGCAGTTGGGCAGAGCAAATGCCATTCACTAAGTGCTTTTGAAAATAAATAAATCCCTGAGAATCCCCCATGAAGAGGTGAACTAGTCCAAAACCTGTCGCTTCTGTCAGATTTCTACTACCTAGTGTAAGTGACAGCAACATAGGAGAAAAGTAATATATGGCTCGTTTTACTCTGGGAAAAAATGTTTTACTTCTTATTGGTATGTTTGCACATATTTTAAATTTTACAATTTGTCGCCATAGTGCCCCTTTAAACAGTAATCAGCTATAGGTGTACCAGTGCAGTGTGGAATTCCCTATCACAGTTGGAGTTAGTACAAAGGCAGGCCACAGCGGAGTAGAACAAGGGGTAACAAATTGCACTGAGTGTTGAACTACTATAGCCCTTTATGATAGGTGTTTTTGCGTTTGGAGCAACTCCCTTGACTGGGTGGCGCCAGTAACTAATGCAAGAGACACAAAGGGGGTGGGTTGGGGTTAATGCACTATTGGACCTCCCCCCCTTTTGTGTCCACAGTGGAGTAGAGACTCACAACAAAGATAAATGTTCAGGAGCAAAATACCACAAATTAAGCTAATCAAATTTCTACTTGGAAGTCTAAACTATTGATCAGTTTCCCCAGAAGCCCAGAATATTGCACTAGAACATAGAGTACTCTCCTCTGCAGCACTCCCTACAGTGAAGACTTCATTAGACATTTGCACAACACATACACAAGCATAAGTGGGTGTTTTCAGCCTGCACATCATATGACTTGCCCCCTCTCCTGTTATGAGACATCTGTGCAGCCAGCTCACATGTAAACAGGTTATACGAGTGCCCTTTCTGCCTACTGTACAAGCCTGAAGGGGATCTATATTGTGCAAGTGTGGCCCAAGCACCTGTCACCCCTGGTCACACTGCCAGTGATAAACAAATAACAGCTGCCAGCCCCTTCTCCATTATGTCCATTACAAGACTGCCAAGTTATGGCACCTCTACCAACTGCAATAAACTATATATACAGATCAAAAAGTGACATGACTCGACCATGCTGCTGAAAATGCAGGGATATAACATGTACACGGGACCAAGAGGTTAGCAGAGGACAAACACATGGAGGGAAAGCACCGCAAAATTGAACAAAGACAGATTAACCTCATTTTGTATAAAGGCTATTCAGAGCAGCGGAAAACAAAGAATAGTTAATAGAAAAGAAAAATAGATTTGTTTCTGTATTGCTTGGATTCTGCTCATAGGCCAATTCACTTCTAGTACTGTGTAATCTAGACTTGTGTAAAGTTGGTCATAAATCTACTGTTATTGCAGACCAATGGACTATCCAACAATAATTTAACAAGAATGCCCGATTGACGATTTTCCAGGTTGCTTGAGCCATACAGGATCTTCTCAAAAAATTAGCATATTGTGATAAAGTTCATTATTATCTGTAATGTACTGATAAACATTGGACTTTCATATATTTTAGATTCAAATACACACACACACACACAACTGAAGTAGTTCAAGCCTTTTATTGTTTTAATATTGATGATTTTGGCATACAGCTCATGAAAACCCAAATTTCCTATCTCAAAAAATTAGCATATTTCATCTGACCAATAAAAGTAAAGTGTTTTTAAAACAAAAAAAAGTCAACCTTTAAATAATTATGTTCAGTTATGCACTCAATACTTGGTCGGGAATCCTTTTGCAGAAATGACTGCTTCAATGCGGCGTGGCATGGAGGCAATAAGCCTGTTGCACTGCTCAGGTGTTATGGAGGCCCAGGATGCTTCGATAGCGGCCTTAAGCTCATCCAGAGTGTTGGGTCTTGCATCTCAACTTTCTCTCCACAATATCCCACAGATTCTCTATGGGGTTCAGGTCAGGAGAGTTGGCAGGCCAATTGAGCACAGTAATACCATGGTCAGTAAACCATTTACCAGTGGTTTTGGCACTGAGCAGGTGCCAGGTCGTGCTGAAAAATGAAATCATCTCCATAAAGCTTTTCAGCAGATGGATGCATGAACCCACTTTTGAACCAGAAACAGTGGCAGAAGCGCCTGACCTGGGCTACAGAGAAGCAGCATTGGACTGTTGCTCAGTGGTCCAAAGTACTTTTTGCGGATGAAAGCAACTTTTACATGTCATTCGGAAATCAAGGTGCCAGAGTCTGGAGGAAGACTGGGGAGAGGGAAATGCCAAAATGCCTGAAGTCCAGTGTCAAGTACCCACAGTCAGTGATGGTCTGGGGTGCCATGTCAGCTGCTGGTGTTGGTCCACTGTGTTTTATCAAGGGCAGGGTCAATGCAGCTAGCTATCTGGAGATTGTGGAGCACTTCATGCTTCCATCTGCTGAAAAGCTTTGTGGAGATGAAAATTTCATTTTTCAGCACGACCTGGCACCTGCTCACAGTGCCAAAAGCACTGGTAAATGGTTTACTGACCATGGTATTACTGTGCTCAACTGGCCTGCCAACTCTCCTGACCTGAACCCCATAGAGAATCTGTGGGATATTGTGAAGAGAAAGTTGAGATGCAAGACCCAACACTCTGGATGAGCTTAAGGCCGCTATCGAAGCATCCTGGGCCTCCATAACACCTGAGCAGTGCAACAGGCTGATTGCCTCCATGCCACGCCGCATTGAAGCAGTCATTTCTGCAAAAGGATTCCCGACCAAGTTTTGAGAGCATAACTGAACATAATTATTTGAAGTTTGTTTTTTTTTTGTTTTAAAAACACTTTTTTTTTTAATTGGTCGGATGAAATATGTTAATTTTTTGAGATAGGAATTTTAGGTTTTCATGAGCTGTATGCCAAAATCATCAATATTAAAACAATAAAAGGCTTGAACTACTTCAGTTGTGTGTATTTGAATCTAAAATATATAAAAAGTTTAATGTTTATCAGTACATTACAAAAAATAATGAACTTTATCACAATATGCTAATTTTTTGAGAAGATCCTGTACATTCAACTTATTTCCGGGCTGAAATCGGTCAAATGCATCAATTGTCCGGTTTGCTCAATCTTACTCCGATGGGTGCTAACCGGTAACTGATTACGCTATAGCGACGACCAACGAATGCAACTGACTCCCGCCCGCTGTCCCCAAATGTAAAATGTCCCCACCCGGTGCCCATGCATTGTAAATCTCATCTGTTCACATGCTGTGATTACCGGTCTCTTCTGCTATATCCCCCGAGCACCTCCAGGCCCTACCTGGAACAGGGGACATTAACATTTGGGAAACGGCTAGAATAGGCAGCACCGGGAGGGCAATTCCTGAAAGATTTCATGCTGAAATCAATCAGCAATCGGGCTGCGGTGTATAGACAGCCAACAGATCTCCCTCAGATTCTTGGTCGATCTGTCCATACATTGCAAGATGAATGAGCACCTTAAGATAAGCACACTGGGTAACGGACTGGAGCAAGTATTTACTGAATATCACTGCAGAACACGTCGGTGACTGCGCCCCTCTGGTCCACAAAAGTTGCAAAATATAGTTTATTCCACCGATTTAAAAAAAAAAAAAAAAAAAAAAAAAAAGGATAGGGAGGAAAAAAAAAAAAAAAACTGGTACAGAAGATTCCCTTTACAGTAAACTCCAAGAGACCAGGCACAGTGGTTTACTATATCAGAAGTTTACTATACAGTGTCAGAAATTGCCTGCTGAGTAGATTGCCGCCACGTGGCCCCATCCTGTCAAATTCTCCTCCCTGCAGCCGCCGCTGTAAATTTGCGGCTATCAGATTGTGCAGCATCAGGGACTCGGAGGAGAGGGGAGAGGCGTGGCTGAAGGTGAGGCAAGGCTGAAGGGGAGAGCAGCAAATGAGGAGACTGTCTCCTCCCATCCAGGCTGTGACAACTGGGGGCGGGAGCAGGAAGTCTATAGAGGCTGATGGGGAAGACAAAACAGGTCAGTAGCACATCATGGTACTGCTCGCCGCTCACTGAGTGCGTGCACTGCGCAGCCAGCCGGGGGGAGCGCCTCTTGCTACAGGGGGAAGCCGCACTGACATGCATTGCGGGCATTGGCTCCTCACGTTCGCTGACACTAGTGACAAGTGCTCAGCAATATGGCCAAATAGCTTCAGAAGGATTCTGAAGCTATTTGCTTTGTTTGAAGGGACTATGTGACTGTCTGTGCTGGGATAGGGAGCGGGGGGTCCATGACACTGTGGGATAGAGGGATTCTGCAGCTATATGCTAGGCTTGGAGGGGGGGGGGGGGGGAAGAATAATTCTGTGAATGGGTGAGTGCCTATGTATGCTGGGATGGGGTTCGTTACACTGTGTGGGTGAGAAGGGTTGGTAGATCTCGTGGACATGGCAATTTTTAAAGTAGCTCGAACAAGTAGCCGAAAAAGTGTGGGCGCCCCTGCTTATAATGGTGCTTTGCTGTGACCTGGACTATTTCAGAGTTTACTATAACGAGATTATACTATATCAGTAATGGACAAAAGGCAGAATTTTACACACTGCACAGAAAACCAGCCACACAATCTTCAAAACTGTGCTGGTGCTAGATGACAGGTTAGACCTAAGCTTGTGATCATGTCTAGGACCTTTTTACAGGGATTGTAAAACTATATGTGCGCTAAAGCGTGTATCTGAATCATTTGCCTAGCATATCCTGGCTGTGTTCTCTAAAGTATTACTATGTGTACCAGCTTCTAGGAAGACTTAGTAAGGTAAGGTGACCCTGTTTCTGTCTGCATAGCAGACTGCTCACATATCAGGAACTACAGGAAAACAGCCCCCTTGACTCCTCTTTCCAGAACAGCACTTTCCAGAGCTGCCTCTCAACATCCTGTGTAAACAAATCCTTGCACAAGTCAAGCCGACAGACTACGCCACTTGCATCTTTATAACAGTATTATTTATACAGTACCGACATCTTCTACAGCACTTTTCAGAGTATTTTGTCTTATTCACTTTCCCTCAGAGGGGCTCACAATCTAATCTCTACCATGGTCATAAATCCATCAGACTAGGGCAAATTTTTAGGGGGAAGTCAACTTATCTGTAAGTTTTTGGGATGTGGGAGGAAATTGAAGTGCCTGGATGAAACCCACACAAACATGAAAACATACAATCTTTGTGCAGGTGATGCCATGGCTGGAACTTGAAATGGGGACTGAGCACGGTACGGCAAGAGTGCTATCCACTACATCACTATGTAGCCCAACGGTATACTACTGTACATTGCAAAATAATTTCTTACCTCTTTTCCAAGTTCTGAGTTTTCAGATTGAGCAGTTGCTCCTACTTCTTCTCCTCCATGGCCTTGTTCACTCTCAATGCTATCCCTGAGGTTGCTCTCTGAAGATGAGAGGTTCTGTGGACTGTCAGTGGATCGGCTAGAACCAGTCTGAGCACTGGACACTGAACCATCTGTATCCCTGTGGACTAGCCATGCATCTAGCTCTGTGCTGGGCACCTGCAGCCTGTCCAGTGCACGTACACGGCTTAGCAGTCTGCGGGAGGTGAAGAACTGGTCCAGGTCTACACTCTTGGGATGAACTCCATAACCTTCAGAGGTGCCACGAAGGCTGTGGAATTGAGTTTGTGTATATGCTGAGGTAGGCCCCAGGATGATCTCGTGCAAGGGGGGAAGATGTGAGGGCAGATAGGAATCCAAGTCCACACGCACACCCATTAGGCTCAGTAAAATGGTGAACTGGATAAGACCCTCCGTCAGATACTTCTTCAAAGACAGCATGTCTGGGAGCCCCAGGGAAGAAGGGACCCCCAACACTCACACTTCCGTGTACTCTAGAATGTGTTTTTACCTAAAAAATAAAAATAAATAAACAGTGTTAAAAGCGATTATAAAATGACAAAGAAAAAAAAACACATGACTGAAGACATTAGCAGGGTTGGTTTGCAGTGATATTGCATCAGCAGGAGTTATGCAATTACATCACATGTAACTACAATAACACAGGCAAAACAGCCTTTTTTTGCTATTGCTTGAGTTAATCTTCCCATCTCTGCCTACATTTGCCACATAAATTCAGATAAGCGTGTTAGTCATTCATGGACAAAGGTAGTTTAACCCTGCTTATATAAAGATGCAGTCTCTGAATGTTGGTAACCATAATAAAGCCTGCAGGAAGTTTAAATGAACTAAAATTACTGTCCCAAGAATCTGGAAACCCCCTTCTCTTTCAGTATGTGGCCTACAAGTAAGCATATGCTTTGGTGAACTCTAATCTTCTAATATTAGATTATTCATCTCGGGAACATTCACAAGACAGCTTGGCATTCAGCCCAGCCATGCAGATCTCTCAACCCGCACACCCTATATATTTCTAAAAACAACTCAACCAGTATACCAACACCCACTCACAGCATTCTCGTACTGTCAGGTACCTGTGCTGTATTTGAATGTGCGTGGATAGTGCTTTGGGGCGTGTGTAAATCAGGACAGACTTCAATACCTACAACCACACCTCTGATATTTCATAGACTAAGCAACCTAAATATCAGTAATGTAGCCACATGATAAACAAGAGCAAATTCCACATGACAACAAACACCTTTGAGTGTGAATGAAAGAATATCTGAATGCAACTACCCCCATACACAATGAAATCTACATCCCACATTTTCCAGTGCATACCAAATAACTCATCCCACCAGTTCAGAGGTTATAAAATACACCTCTGGAACCCTCATCCAAACTCCAGACAACACTGGATCCCTCAACCCAGAGTAAAGAGGATTCCATTATCTCAGACTACATTGAACAGCTCAGCCCCATCACACGGGAACACATTGCTTTGGCAATGCTAAATGTATTTGGTCCTGCCAATAAAGCTTGATTGGATTGGCATATAAACCATATTCCCAACCTCTGCCACCCCAGAATACATTGGGTCCCTCACCTTTACCACCCCAGAAAACACTGAGCTGTCCCTCAACTCTACCACCCCAGAGTAGGCTGGGAGAGCATACTGGTTAGGGGTTGAGCCTTTGACCAGGATTCAAATTGTCTCAAGCAAGTAAACACAGTGAGTCCCCAGAGCATGCTGGGGTGGGTCTATCACCTCTACCACCCCAGAGTATGCTGGGGGGGGGGGGGATCCCTCGTGTCTACTAACCCAGAGTATGCTGGGGGGGGGGTCCCTCACCTCTACCATCCCAGAATATCCTGGGGGTCCCTCACCTCTACCACCCCAGAGTATGCTGGGGGGGGGGGTACCTCACCTCTACCACCCCAGAGTATGCTGGGGAGGTCCCTCACCTCTACCACCCCAGAGTATGCTGGGGAAGGGGGTACCTCACCTCTACCACCCCAGAGTATGCTGGGGGGGGGGTACCTCACCTCTACCACCCCAGAGTATGCTGGGGAGGTCCCTCACCTCTACCACCCCAGAGAATGCTGGGGAGGTCCCTCACCTCTACCACCCCAGAGTATGCTGGGGAGGTCCCTCACCTCTACCACCCCAGAGTATGCTGGGGAGGTCCCTCACCTCTACCACCCCAGAGAATGCTGGGGAAGGGGGTACTTCACCTCTACCACCCCAGAGTATGCTGGGGGGGTCCCTCACCTCCACCACCCCAGAGTACGCTAGAGGTCCCTTACCTCTAACACACCAGAGTATGCTGGGGGGGGGGTCACTTACCTCCACCACCCCAGAGTACGCTAGAGGTCCCTTACCTCTAACACACCAGAGTATGCTGGGGGGGGGTCCCTTACCTCTACCACCCCAGAGTATGCTTGGGGGTCCCTTACCTCTACCACCCCAGAGTATGCTTGGGGGTCCCTTATCTCTACCACCCCAGAGTATGCTAGGGGGTCCCTTACCTCTACCACCCCAGAGTATGCTAGGGGGTCCCTTACCTCTACCACCCCAGAGTATGCTAGGGGGTCCCTTACCTCTACCACCCCAGAGTATGCTAGGGGGTCCCTTACCTCTACCACCCCAGAGTATGCTAGGGGGTCCCTCACCTCTACCACGCCAGAGTATGCTAGGGGATCCCTCACCTCTACCAATCCCAGAGAATGCTAGGGGGTCCCTCACCTCTAACACACCAGAGTATGCTAGGGGATGCCTCACCTCTACCACCCCAGAGTATGCTAGGGGGGCCCTCACCTCTACCACCCCAGAGTATGCTAGGGGGTCCCTCACCTCTACCACCCCAGAGTATGCTAGGGGGTCCCTCACATCTACCACCCCAGAGTATGGTAGGGGGTCCCTCACATCTACCACCCCAGAGTATGCTAGGGGGTCCCTCACCTCTACCACCCCAGAGTACGCTAGAGGTCCCTTACCTCTAACACACCAGAGTATGCTAGGGGGTCCCTTACCTCTACCACCCCAGAGTATGCTTGGGGGTCCCTTACCTCTACCACCCCAGAGTATGCTAGGGGGTCCCTCCCCTCTACCACCCCAGAGTATGCTAGGGGGTCCCTTACCTCTAACACACCAGAGTATGCTAGGGGGTCCCTTACCTCTACCACCCCAGAGTATGCTTGGGGGTCCCTTACCTCTACCACCCCAGAGTATGCTAGGGGGTCCCTTACCTCTACCACCCCAGAGTATGCTAGGGGGTCCCTTACCTCTACCACCCCAGAGTATGCTAGGGGGTCCCTTACCTCTAACACACCAGAGTATGCTAGGGGGTCCCTTACCTCTACCACCAAAGGATCCCTTGTTTCTATATTTCTACCACCCCATAAAACACTTTTTTTTCCTACTACCAGTTTGCTAGGGGGTCCCTCACCTCCGCCACCCCAGAGTATGCTGGGGGGGTCCCTCACCTTCGCCACCCCAGAGTATGCTGGGGGGGGTCCCTCACCTCCGCCACCCCAAAGTAGGCTGGGGGGGTCCCTCACCTCCGCCACCCCAGAGTAGGCTGGGGGGGTCCCTCAGCTCTACCACACCAGAGTATGCTAGGGGGTCCCTCACCTCTACCACCCCAGAGTATGCTAGGGGATCCCTCACCTCTACCAATCCCAGAGAATGCTAGGGGGTCCCTCACCTCTAACACACCAGAGAATGCTAGGGGGTCCCTCACCTCTAACACACCAGAGTATGCTAGGGGGTCCCTCACCTCTACCACCTCAGAGTATGCTAGGGGGGTCCCTCACCTCTACCACCTCAGAGTATGCTAGGGGGGTCCCTCACCTCTACCACCCCAGAGTATGCTAGGGGGTCCCTCACCTCTACCACCCCAGAGTATGCTAGGGGGTCCCTCACCTCTACCACCCCAGAGTATGCTAGGGGGTCCCTCACCTCTACCACCCCAGAGTATGCTAGGGGGTCCCTCACCTCTACCACCCCAGAGTATGCTAGGGGGTCCCTCACCTCTACCACCCCAGAGTATGCTAGGGGGTCCCTCACCTCTACCACCCCAGAGTATGCTAGGGGGTCCCTCACCTCTACCACCCCAGAGTATGCTAGGGGGTCCCTCACCTCTACCACCCCAGAGTATGCTAGGGGGTCCCTCACCTCTACCACCAAAGGATCCCTTACGTCTGTATTTCTACCACCCCATAAAACTTTTTTTTTTCCTACTACCACCCCATAAAACACTTCAACTAAAATAAAGTATCTGCTGGAGGTCCCTTCACCTTCCAGTCTCTCACCTCTACCACCCCATGGTGGGGGTCCCTTACCTCTACCATCCCAGAGTAAGCTAGGGGTCCCTCACCTCTACCACACCAGAGTATGCTGGGTCCCCCAGCTCTACTACCCAAGGATCCCTTGCTTCTGTATTTCTACCACCCCATAAAACACTTCAACTAAAAGTATATCAGATCTTTCCGCACACACCGAAAAGTACGGCACTTAGATGTGATGACATAATCTCCCGATGTTGCACTGTCTCCACAAAGCCAGAGTGCCCTGACCCTTCACCTCAAAAACACTAAAGAATCCATAGAGCCCTCGCCCACCCCAAGTTCGCGCTACACCAGTCCGCTCTCCGCGCACAGCAGCTGTAGGCCGCCATACCTCTCTCGTACACTCCGGTAAAAGTGTCCTCGCCCTCCTCCTCGTGCTTCCACCGCCCGGACAACCGCGCACCTCGCCTAACACTTCCGCATCACCCGGCAACACACACACACTAGTGTTGTCCGGATCATGAACGATTCGGATCTTTGATCCGAATCTATTTTATGAGTCGATCATCCGAATCATCAAAATGAACGATTCGGATCGCAAAAGGGGCGGGGCCAGGAGCGACACGCCCCCTCTCAGCGGGCAGCGGGGTCCTGGAAGCAGGGATCGCTCTGTTGGATGGGAGGCAGCCTTGCAGGGACAGGTAGATGAGAGAGAGGGGACATGGGTGCCACTGCCAGATATGTGTAGAGCACACATACTGGCTGCAATGTGCTGCCCATTATAGGCTGTCTGTTCTGTAGTGCTGCACAGTGATCACATTGGAAGCTTTTGGCTCAGCACAGCTCAGTAACTTTGCAGACAGTGTGATTGAAAGGCAATATAATCCTCCTGCACTCAGCACAGCTGCACTTATCTTCTGAGAATGCTTTCTTTCACTGTGCGACCTTTTCTTTCAAAGTGTACAGATGAACATATAGGTGAAATATATGTAAAGCATATGACTTCAGCATGTGGGTATTACGTGCAAACATTTCTGCTCTCTGCTCGTCCCTCCTCCCATCTCTGTCCACTCCCTGCCCTCTGTCCATCTTCTCCCCTTCTCTGTGTGTCCACTCCCTCCCCTTCTCCTGTCCACAGACCTGTCCTGCTGTTCATTTCACCCCCGAATGCTTCCGGTAGTAAAATGATCCGAGATTCGGATCAAAGATCCGGATCTCTTCAATGATCCGATTCGAATCATCCGGATCATTGAAAAGATCCGAACTTCCCATCTCTAACACACACTGAACAACACGCACCAATCACGCACAGGAATAACAGCAGCTAATAAGCCGGGACTGACCGACATGACACTCAGCCAATCAGGAGAGGTCAATACAAGAATCAGCGAATCAGCTGCCAGAGTGAGGCCACACCACGCAACTGTCACTGACAGCTCGGCGGCAAATAGCGCTGTCCAGCGCCAACATGCCAGACGTGACGTCATGACTGACTCTCGACCCGCCCAATCAGAAGTCATGTCTACTGCCTGTTCTCTGAGCCCTTCTCTGACTTCGGAGAGGATCAGTGGCATTGCAGCACACAGCTATAATCTGGTGCTATTGGGGCGCTAAGTCTGAAGGGTCACAACAGGCAGAAGAAGAAGTAAAGGCCCTCACAGTGACTTGCAAAAATTACTACGTCTTGCGTCATACGTTCTGGAAACTTCCGTGCGTCAACGTCACCGCGCAGACCTGCTTTGCATCATATGCTTTGGGCTGTGCTAAGGGGTGGGAAGAGGGTGGGTATGTTACTGGAAGTGTCAGTGAGTGGGCGTGGTCTCTATTTATAAACTTCAGGATTCAGCCGTGACTTCATGGAGGCACCAACGGTATTTAAAAAGCTGCTAGCGTAATCCTAGGCACCTCTTCCCATCATTGGGCTGTATTCACAAAACTTCTCAAACATGACTTATCACCTATTTGATAAAAATAACTTTTCAGCACATTAACAAGCAAAATAATCACGCAAAGTAAGTTGTTCCTGATTAACTTCATTTCAATATTACTTTTCTTACCTTAATTATATTATATTTTTGCTCTTTGGAAGCTTAAAAAAGTAACATAGATAAGGTGAAAACAGGTGAAAAAGCTTTGTGAATAGAGCCCATTGTGTCTATCCCTCACATCCTTGTGTACTCTCCCTTTCCTGTACTCATCTGTGCAGTCTTCCTCCTACCTTCTCCCCCTCCCTCACATTCGTGTGTCCTGTCCCCTCCCTACTCTTCCTATACACATCTGTGCATGCCTCCTCCACACCTGTGAGCCTCTCTCTCCCTCACATCCGTGTATGTCCTGTCCTCTATCTATACACATCTGTGCATTCCTCCGCACCTGTGAGCCTCTCTCCCTCACATCCGTGTACCCTGTCCCCTCCCTACTCTTCCTATACACATCTGTGCATTCCTCCTCCACACCTGTGAGCCTCTCTCCCTCACATCCGTGTACCCTGTCCCCTCCCTACTCTTCCTATACACATCTGTGCATTCCCTTCTCCACACCTGTGAGCCTCTTCCTCACATCCGTGTATGTCCTGTCCTCTTCCTATACACATCTGTGCATTCCTCCGCACCTGTGAGTCTCTCTCCCTCACATCCATGTACCCTGTCCCCTCCCTACTCTTCCTATACACATCTGTGCATTCCTCCTCCACACCTGTGAGCCTCTTCCTCACATCCGTGTATGTCCTGTCCTCTTCCTATACACATCTGTGCATTCCTCCGCACCTGTGAGTCTCTCTCCCTCACATCCGTGTACCCTGTCCCATCCCTACTCTTCCTATACACATCTGTGCATTCCTCCTCCTCACCTGTGAGTCTCTCTCTCTCTCTCTCTCTCTCTCTCTCCCCCCCCCTCACATGCATGTGTCCTGCTCTCACCCTTCTAATGCTGGATACACACGGTGCGTTCGTGCACTCGATTTTCCCGTCGATTCCCGTCGATTCGTTTTTTTCTAACATGTCCGATTTGGATTTCGATGGATCGTTAGGTCGATTCGGCATACTTTGCATGCGAATCGACCTAACGATCCATCGAAATCCAAATCGGACATGTTGGAAATAAACGAATCGACGGGAATCGACGGGAAAATCGAGTGCACAAACGCACCGTGTGTATCCAGCATTATACTCATCTGTGCATTCCTCCCCCACACCTGTGAGCCTCTCTCTCCCTCACATCCGTGTGTCCTGCCCTCTCCCTACTCTTCCTATACACATCTATGCATTCCACTTGACTCCACCACAGGTCCACCAGGAGATTGGACCGCCCATCCCTGGGACAGGAAGAACAGAGAAGTTTAAATAGCCACCTCCTACCACCTACCTTCAGTGTTCTTCCTGTCCCTGGGAAGGACAGACGCAGTTTCCTGGTCTACCGGGAGGCCAGAAGGTAAGTGCTGGGGTTTTCCTGTAGCCGTCTGGAAGCATCCCTCTCAGGGGGGATCCCAGGTGACTGTCTCGGCGGTCAGGCAGCAGGTCTCTCCCGGTGGAGCTCCACTTCCCCTCGGTGGCTGCGAAATGTTCCTCCGCCTTGAATACCGGTGGAGGTCGCTACTCGGTAACCTCCGCTGGCTGGAGGCGGACCAAAGCTCCACTTTGGACGCCGCGCTGTGCGGCGTCTATTCCAATAGACATACTGAGAGGCAGCCGCAGCTACTAGCAGTCCTGGAGCTGCAGTTTAGCAGGGAACGCGAATGTGTGATTGTTCCCTACCAGTTCACAGAACTCTGCTCTGTGATCAGCCTGCTAGCCGAGATCGCGGCTAGCAGACTGTTTATAGCCGAAAGGGGAAAGAATTCCCATTTGTTTACATTTGTACAGCACTGCAATCTCCTGCAGCGCTCTACGAGGGACACTGGGCTGTCCCTCAGAGCGTCTCGTACTGCGTGGCCTCTCATAGCTGATGCCTATGAGAGGTGGGGAACAGTGCTGATCACCATCCTATGGCGATTTAGGACGGCACAGGCGGGAGGGAGGGAAAAGCCTCCCTTCTTTCAATTTAAAAAAAAAAATATTGCAGAAACAATCAGAGACCTCCAGCAGAGTGTCCTATGAGGGCCTGTTTCCACTAGAGTGAATCTGCATGCAGATTCGCATAACCAATATAAATCAATGGGCCTGTTTCCACTTGTCAGAAATTCTGTGTGGTGGACTGTGCAGAAAAAAAATCTGCACAGCAGAGCCATCAGAATTCGCACACCGCAAGGCTAGTGTGCGATTCACTAGTAGTGTATTTAATGGGAAATTCACCTGCGTTTTCGCTTTGCGAATTTTCCATGCAAATTTGCGTACATTTTCGCAGGGCTGTGGAGTCGGTCAAAAAATCCACCGACTCCTCAGTTTAGGATTCCTCCGACTCCACGACTCCTCTAATTTGCATATTACAATTTTGTTGATTAAAAGTATGTAACATGAAATTCGTCTCTTAACTGCCAACGCTTAGGAATTTTACAAGACAACTGAAGTGAGAAGGATATGTAGACTACTATATTTATTCCCTTTAGACTAAAACTAGTCCTTGGTAAGAGTACTTGTAAAAGGAACAACCGGAACAAAGAACATCTATCAAGTGTGGGTGCATGTAAGAATGATGTGCAGGTACTCTGCAGGGGAATGAGGAGATTGTAAACAGACAACACCTCTGTGTTCAATGTGCACAGCATTCTCAGTGGATTCCCTGCAGCTCTGTGGGGAGTGCATATGTAGAGTATAGTACTATTGTGTAACAAAGTAAACCTGAGACAGATGAAATTAAAGTTTTATACATACCTGGGGCTTCCTCCAGTCGCCTTCAGGATAATCAGTCCCTCGTTGTCCTCCTCCACCACCTGGATCTTCTGCTATCAGTCCAGGTACTTGAGTCAGTCAAGCGTAGTGCGCATGCACACACTCTGCCGCCAGGAGCATACTACACCTGTGCAGCACTATTGCGCAGGTGCAGAATGTTCCTGGCTGTGGGAGCGGGGTGCGGCCGGACAGCGCTGACTGGCTGAATTACCAGGACTCATAGCAGAAGATCCGGGTGGTGGAGGACAGTGAGGGACTGATTAGCCTGAAGGGGGCTGGAGGAAACCCCAGGTATGTATAAAACTTTACTTTTCATCCGTCTCAGTTACCCTTTAATTTGTAAAAATCAATTAACCCTTCGCACACTCACATGCAAATGTTCAAACAAATGCATTCACAGATTTACTCATCCAGGCACAACTGTTATCCCTACAGCTAAATTAAAAGCCAGGGTTTTAGTTCACAGAAGAATGCATTCTTATGCTTAGTCACCTATACTGCGTAGAAGTACCCAGGTAAACATAGGTGTCCTAACTCTGGCCCTGTAACATGCATAGTGCAGACATGCAAACACATTCATTGCATCAAACCTATCAATGGATTAGGAGCACACATCCTAACTTCCTCTCCTGGGAAAGACAGTGCATCTTACCAGTCGCACAAGGGAGCTAACGTTATGTGTCCATGTGCACCATGCGCATACACCAGCATAAGCTGTCTGCATGCTGACAAACATACAGGGGAAGGGGGGAGTGCACCGAATTAGACCCTAGCCACAGGGGTCAATGATAAGAATAAACATACATATATCCAGGCACATCGCCTCTAGTTAGGACATTAAATAAATTATTAGGGAAAGGGAGGTGCTGAAGGGGGTGTGGCTAGAAACAGCAAAAAAATTGTAGTCACCAAACCAAATTTTAATAACATCAAATTATTTTATTTCATCAGCAAAGGGAGTGCATACATTTGCATAAATCAGCATCAATGCAGAATTATTTCCATCTCGTTGACCATCTCTATTAGTGACATAGCTACACATCAGGCTTTATTCTTACAGCATAGATGTTATTTAGTATATATAAGAGATTCCTGTGTACACATCATATATACAGTCACAATCAGATATGTATATCTGACCTTAAAAATACGGGGACTGCTTTATTGAAGCAGCACAAGTAACTAATTTTGATTGGTTTATTTCATCTTTGTGGACTAAGCACAGCTATTACTGTATATATACTGTGTATATATACATTATTTTTAATGACTATTATCTGAGAAATAGAACATTTTATCATATTTTCTATTTTAATTACAGTTACAAATTCATTAGGAGTCTGAGTCGGTGCATTTTTTCCCGACTCCGACTCCAGGCACCCAAAATTGCACGACTCCGACTCCACGACTCCGACTCCACAGCCCTGCATTTTCGTTTAACCACTTCCGGATTCTCGGAGCGTATATACACGCCCCTGAATCCTGAAGTGTATACCATGGAAACGGCCGCTCGTATGAGCGGCCGTTCCATGTCAGTTCACGGAGGGTGTCTCCGTGAACACCCTGCGAGCCGATCGGCGGCTCGCAGGGTAAATGTAAACACACGGGGAAGATCTTCCCCGGCGAAAGAGGGTCCCCCCAGCCGCCCGAGCCCAGCGTAGCCGGAACAAACAGTTCCGGCCAGCGCTAAGGGCTGGATCGGAGGCGGCTGACGTCAGGACGTCGGCTGACGTCCATGACGTCACTCCGCTCGTCGCTATGGCGACGATGTAAGCAAAACAAGGAAGGCCGCTCATTGCGGCCTTCCTTGTTTATTATGGGCGCCGGAGGCGATCGGAAGAACGCCTCCGGAGCGCCCTCTAGTGGGCTTTCATGCAGCCAACTTTCAGTTGGCTGCATGAAATAGTTTTTTTTTTATTTAAAAAAAACCCTCCCGCAGCCACCCTGGCGATTTAATCAGAACGCCAGGGTGGTTAATGCTCTGCCAGGCTTTTACTGCAGCGGCTTTCAGTTGCTGTTTATTTGTATGCCTTTCTGTCTGAAATTTAGTCTTCATCAAATGAAATGCATGCTCAATTGGTTTAAGATCAAGTGACTGACTTGGCCATTTAAGAATTTTCCACTTCTTTTCTTTAATAAACTCCTGGGTTGCTTTGGCTCTATGTTTTTGGTAATTGTTCATCTGTATCATTAAATGCTGCCCAATCAATTTGACTGCATTTATCTGGATTTGAGTAGACAGTATGTCTCTGAACACCTCAGAATTCATTTGGTTGCTTCTGTCCTGTGTGACATCATCAATGAACACTAGTGTCCCTGTGCCACTAGCAGCCATGCACCCAAGCCATTCCACTGCCTCCACCATGTTTTACAGATTATGTGGTATGCTTTGGATAATGAGCTGTTCCATGCCTTCGCCATACTTTTTTCTTGGCATCATTCTCGTAGAGGTTGATCTTGGTTTCATCTGTACAAAGGTTTTTCCAGAACTGTGCTGGCTGGAAACACAGAATCCATGCCGTTCGTATCTTAAGTCGGGTGTTCGTAAGTCGGGGACTATCTGTATTGTATAAAACTGTTAAGTAGTAAACACTTCAAAAGCACATTGAAAACAAACATAAAACATAGTTTATACTATATCTACAAGTCCAGAATTGCCGAAAGTAAATTGGTGGTCTTTATTGTCCACCAGTTCATTCCAGCGCCTGTATGTAGCATAACACAGTAAGGTGTGCATGCACATTTAAAGTAATCCTGAACTGAAAAATAAAAGTCAAAATAAACACACACCTCATACTTGACTCCCACGTAGTCTGCTCATCAATCTCTTCCTTCTTTCCCGTGTCCGGTTTGTCCACTGTGATCAATGGAATTCTCTGTTCTCCATTGTAAAAATGGTAATGACCCCCGTAAACTTGCAGGTTAGCTCTATGTTAACCAGTAATATCGCTTGAACCATAGGGATGCAAAAGTTAAAAATCACTATTACATTTCTTGTTGATAAATGATCATTCCCCAGTTTACCTGACTCTTATTTGGTACATTGCCGCACAAAGGAAGTTGCAGGGCATACTGGATTTTTTTTTTTTTGCTTCTTTACTTTCCTCTCAGACTTAACTAATGCAGCACGATTGGCTGAATCCTCTTTCCCTCCTGTTTTCCCCTCCCACACCTCTGTTCCTCTCTGATTGGCCAATATTTCTCATGCTGAGACAGTGCACTTTCTATTGCAGAGCTGGGTGGGAGTGCCTGAAGACTGGTAGGAGGGCGGGCAATGCATACACATTCAGGCAGAGGAGAGTAAGGGAGGAAATGATATCAGGATTGGCTTGAAGCCAATCTTGAAAATAGAAGCAGTTAAAATGGCGGCAGCCCCAGGACCGCCTAACGCAGATCGGCGTAAGGTCCTGGAGCAGTGGTTTGCGGGAAATAGCGTGCGCCGATGTGCGCACATCTCCGCTTGGATGACGGAGCTCCACTCTGCCTTCAGTCTCCCAGCGGCGATCTATGGCAGTGCTGTACTGGGGACAGCCATTTGACATGGCTGTCCCTCTGGGAGACATAGCAGTGATCAGCTGTCATCGGCTGATGCCTATGACAGCTGATCACAGTGATTGGCTGGCGGGGGGGAGGGTATAATTAATAAGAGAGCTCTGTTGGTGGGCAGAAAAAGGGGGGGGTCATTTGTTTGCTGAGTTGTACGGCCCTGTAGCGAGGCCTAAAAGCTGCAGTGGCCCTTTTTGTGAAAAAATGGCCTGGTCTTTAGGGGAGTTTAAGCCCGTGGTCCTTAAGAGGTTAAGGCTTACAGGATGTGTATGCTAATAACTTGTTCAAGAATTTCCTTCTATTAACGCCCAATAAATATGCATAACAACATACACAAGAATATAAATATAGATGCAGCTAGACAAACTGAGGGACAGTTTCCAGCTAGAGTTCCTGTTACTTGGCAGTTGTGGCCTGACAGCTTGGGTTGTGCAGCACAGACTGTACTGTAGCAAGGCACACACACTCTCTGGGTGGGGGTGACTTGCTTGGGGCACTAACAATTGTCAGAAACTGCAGAAGTTGGATTTCCTATTTATGTAACTTCATATGGTTCCTACCCTTGTCTTCCACAGGAGCCATCTCTTTACACTGTAAGAGCTGCCATCATTTTGGATCAGGATGGACATCGACTTCTAGCTAAAGTAATAGCTTTGTGCAGTTGACATGCATGTGCTGTGTGTTTCCCTTTCCTCTACACTGACCACTGTCCCTTGTGTGATTTTGTCACGAATTAAAGTAACAGTTTAGAGTTACCAGTATTATGTCTGATGCATGCATTCATTTGTTATCACTACGTTCAATCTGAATTATTTGGAATTCTGAGAGAGATTTGTACTTCCTACATGCATAATTATTGAGAAACAAATTCATCTAACCTCTAGGTGTGGAACAAAATTATGGAGTACGAGTTGATTTGGCATTTCACACATTTTCAGAGCCAGTCTGATATAGTAACATTCTTGATTGTTGATTATTGTTGTTTCACAAAGGTTACTTATTTTTAAGGAGTGCTAATATGCATGATATAAACAAACAAGGAGAGATAATTTATAAGATAAATAGATAAGGAGAGCTAAACCATGAGTTATGTCAAATATCGAGAGCTAAACCATGAGTTAAGTCATTTAACCACTTGAGGACCACAGTCTTTTCGCCCCTTAAAGAGACTCCGTAACAAAAATTGCATCCTGTTTTTTATCATCCTACAAGTTCCAAAAGCTATTCTAATGTGTTCTAGCTTACTGCAGCACTTTCTGCTATCACAGTCTCTGTAATAAATCAATGTATCTTTCCCCTGTCAGACTTGTCGGCCTGTGTCTGGAAGGCTGCCAAGTTCTTCAGTGTTGTGGTTCTGCTATGAACTCCCCCTTCCAGGCCCCTCTCTGCACACTGCCTGTGGACTATTTAGATTAGAGCAGCTTCTCTCTTCTCTCTTATCTTTTACTAGCTGGATAAATCGTTTTCTGAGCTGGCTGGGCTTTCACATACTGAGGAAATTCAGACAAGGGCAAAGCTGTTTGCAGGAAGAAAAGAGCAGCCTGAAACTTCAGTGCATGAGAGATGCAGGGGGAAAGAAACACACAAATGATCTCTTGAGATTCAAAAGGAAGGGTGTATACAGCCTGCTTGTGTATGGATGTATTTTCTATGTGTGGACATACTGTACATCAACCTACTTCCTGTTTTGGTGGCCATTTTGTTTGTTTATAAACAAACTTTTTAAAACTGTTTTTAACCACTTTTAATGCGGCGAGGAGCGGCGAAATTGTGACAGAGGGTAATAGGAGATGTCCCCTAACGCACTGGTATGTTTACTTTTGTGCGATTTTAACAATACAGATTCTCTTTAAAGGACTTACGAGCCCAAAATGTCTAAAAAAGCAAAGTACCTGTAAGCTGTTTAAATGCACGGAGGACGCCGTCCGCGCCCTCCGTGCAGTTCCGCCGGGTCCCCTTCCTGAGATCGCCCCCCGCGCCGACCCCGACCCCCCAGGCCGGGTCGGGCTCTCGTGCCGCTCTCAATTTGGCCGCTTCCATTGGCCGCGGCTGCGCAGTCCGCCTGGCCGCGAGTGCGGCTGCGCAGCTCTACGGCCAACCCCTCCGATCCACGCTACAGTGCGTGGTTCGGGGGGTTGGCCGTAGAGCTGCGCAGCCGCACTCGCGGCCAGGCGGACTGCGCAGCCGCGGCCAATGGAAGCGGCCATATTGAGAGCGGCACGAGAGCCCGACCCGGCCTGGGGGGTCGGGGTCGGCGCGGGGGGCGATCTCAGGAAGGGGACCCGGCGGAACTGCACGGAGGGCGCGGACGGCGTCCTCCGTGCATTTAAACAGCTTACAGGTACTTTGCTTTTTTAGACATTTTGGGCTCGTAAGTCCTTTAAGGACCAGAGCCTTTTTCTCCATTCAGACCACTGCAGCTTTCACGGTTTATTGCTCGGTCATACAACCTACCACCTAAAGGAATTTTACCTCCTTTTCTTGTCACTAATACAGCTTTCTTTTGCTGCTACTTGATTGCTGCTGCGAGTTTTAGTTTTTATTATATTCATCAAAAAAGACATGAATTTTGGCAAAAAAATGACTTTTTTAACTTGCTGTGCTGACATTTTTCAAATAAAGTAAAATTTCCTATACATTTGAGTGCGAAAGTTATTCTGCTACATGTCTTTGATAAAAAAAAAAAAAACCCATTGAGTGTAGATTTATTGGATTGGGTAAAAGTTATAGCGTTTACAAACTATGGTGCCAAAAGTGAATTTTCCCATTTTCAAGCATCTCTGACTTTTCTGCGCACCTGTCAGGTTTCATGAGGGGCTAAAATTCCAGGATAGTACAAATACCCCCCAAATGACCCCATTTTGGAAAAAAGACATCCCAAAGTATTCAGTGAGAGGCATGGTGAGTTCATAGAAGATTTTATTTTTTGTCACAAGTTAGCGGAAAATGACACTTTGTGAAAAAAAAAAAGTTTCCATTTCTTCTAACTTGCGACAAAAAAAAATTAAATCTGCCACGGACTCACTATGCTCCTCTCTGAATACCTTGAAGTGTCTACTTTCCAAAATGGGGTCATTTGTGGGGTGTGTTCACTGTCCTGGCATTTTGGGGGGTGCCTAATTGTAAGCACCCCTGTAAAGCCTAAAGATGCTCATTGGACTTTGGGCCCCTTAGCGCAGTTAGGCTGCAAAAAAGTGCCACACATGTGGTATTGCCGTACTCAGGAGAAGTAGTATAATGTGTTTTGGGGTGTATTTTTACACATACCCATGCTGGGTGGGAGAAATATCTCCGTAAATGACAATTGTTTTATTTTTTTTACACACAATTGTCTATTTATAGAGATATTTCTCCCACTCAGCATAGGTATGTGGAAAAATACACCCCAAAACACATTATACTACTTCTCCTGAGTACGGCGATACCACATGTGTGGCACTTTTTTGCACCCTAACTGCGCTAAGGGGCCCAAAGTTCAATGAGTACCTTTAGGATTACACAGGTCATTTTGAGAAATTTCGTTTCAAGACTACTCCTCACTGTTTAGGGCCCCTAAAATGCCAGGACAGTATAGGAACCCCACAAATTACCCCATTTTAGAAAGAAGACACCCCAAGTTATTCCGTTAGGAGGATGGTGAGTTCATAGAAGAATTTTTTTTTTTTTGTCACAAGTTAGCGGAAATTGATTTTAATTGTTTTTTTTCACAAAGTGTCATTTTCCGCTAACTTGTGACAAAAAATAAAATCTTCTATGAACTCACCATACTCCTAACGGAATACCTTGGGGTGTCTTCTTTCTAAAATGGGATCACTTGTGGGGTTCCTATACTGCCCTGGCATTTTGGGGGCCCTAAACCGTGAGGAGTAGTCTTGAACCCAAATGTCTCAAAATGACCTGTGAAATCCTAAAGGTACTCATTGGACTTTGGGCCCCTTAGCACAGTTAGGCTGCAAAAAAGTGTCACACATGTGGTATCGCCGTACTCAGAAGAAGTAGTATAATGTGTTTTGTGGTGTATTTTTACATATAACCATGCTGGGTGGGAGAAATATCTCTGTAAATGACACATTTTTGATTTTTTTTTTTTACACACCATTGTCCATTTACAGAGAGATTTCTCCCACCCAGCATGGGTATGTGTAAAAATACACCACAAAACACATTATACTACTTCTCCTGAGTATGGCGATACCACATGTGTGACACTTTTTTGCAGCCTAGGTGCGCTAAGGGGCCCAACGTCCTATTCACAGGTCATTTTGAGGCATTTGTTTTCTAGACTACTCCTCACGGTTTAGGGCCCCTAAAATGCCAGGGCAGTATAGGAACCCCACAAGTGACCCCATTTTAGAAAGAAGACACCCCAAGGTATTCCGTTAGGGGTATGGTGAGTTCATAGAAGATTTTATTTTTTGGCACAAGTTAGTGAAAAATGACACTTTGTGAAAAAAACAATAAAAATCCAATTTCCGCTAACTTTTGACAAAAAATAAAATCTTCTATGAACTCATCATACACCTAACAGAATACCTTGGGGTGTCTTCTTTCTAAAATGGGGTCACTTGTGGGGTTCCTATACTGCCCTGGCATTTTACGGGCCCAAAACTGTGAGTAGTCTGGAAACCAAATTTCTCAAAATGACTGTTCAGGGGTATAAGCATCTGCAAATTTTGATGACAGGTGGTCTATGAGGGGGCAAATTTTGTGTAACCGGTCATAAGCAGGGTGGCCTCTTAGATGAAAGTATGTTTGGGGCCTGATCTGATGGATAGGAGTGCTAGGGGGGTGACAGGAGGTGATTGATGGGTGTCTCAGGGGGCGGTTAGAGGGGAAAATAGATGCAATCAATGCACTGGGGAGGTGATCGGAAGGGGGTCTGAGGGGGATCTGAGGGTTTGGCCGAGTGATCAGGAGCCCACACGGGGCAAATTAGGGCCTGATCTGATGGGTAGGTGTGCTAGGGGGTGACAGGAGGTGATTGATGGGTGTCTCAAGGTGTGATTAGAGGGGGGAAATAGATGCAAGCAATGCACTAGCGAGGTGATCAGGGCTGGGGTCTGAGGGCGTTCTGAGGTGTGGGCGGGTGATTGGGTGCCCGCAAGGGGCAGATTAGAGTCTAATCTGATGGGTAACAGTGATAGGGGGTGATTGATGGGTAATTAGTGGGTGTTTAGAGGAGAGAACAGATGTAAACACTGCACTTGGGAGGTGATCTGATGTCGGATCTGCGGGCGATCTATTGGTGTGGGTGGGTGATCAGATTGCCCGCAAGGGGCAGGTTAGGTGCTGATTGATGGGTGGCAGTGACAGGGGGTGATTGATAGGTGATTGACAGGTGATCAGTGGGTTATTACAGGGAATAACAGATGTAAATATTGCACTGGCGAATTGATAAGGGGGGGTCTGAGGGCAATCTGAGCGTGTGGGCGGGTGATTGGGTGCCCGCAAGGGGCAGATTAGGGTCTAATCTGATGGGTAACAGTGACAGGTAGTGATAGGGGGTGATTGATGGGTAATTAGTGGGTGTTTAGAGGAGAGAAGAGATGTAAACACTGCACTTGGGAGGGGATCGGATGTCGGATCTGCGGGCGATCTATTGGTGTGGGTGGGTGATCAGATTGCCCGCAAGGGGCAGGTTAGGGGCTGATTGATGGGTAGCAGTGACAGGGGGTGATTGACGGGTGATTGACAGGTGATCAGGGGGGATAGATGCATACAGTACACGGGGGGGGGGGGGGGTCTGGGGAGAATCTGAGGGGTGGGGGGGTGATCAGGAGGGAGTAGGGGGCAGATTAGGGACTAAAAAAAAAATAGCGTTTACAGATAGTGACAGGGAGTGATTGATGGGTGATTAGGGGGGTGACTGGGTGCAAACAGTGGTCTGGGGGGTGTCTGAGGGGTGCTGTGGGCGATCAGGGGGGGGGGAAATCAGTGTGCTTGGGTGCAGACTAGGGTGGCTGCAGCCTGCCCTGGTGGTCCCTCGGACACTGGAACCACCAGGGCAGGAGGCAGCCAGTATAATAGGCTTTGTATACATTACAAAGCCTATTATACATACGTGCAGCGGCAATCTGGGTGCTAGTAACCCGCCGGCGCTTCCGAACGGCCGGCGGGTTACAGCGAACGGTGGGCGGAGCCAGTCCCCAGCGGCTGATCGCGTTATGAATGACGCGATCGCCGCATAGCCTCTCCCGCAGCCGCCCCCGCCGATGGGCGTATTGCGGTCGTTTGGGCCCGGACTTTGCCGCCGCCCATCGGCTGGGGGCGGTCCTTAAGTGGTTAAGGAGAGATAAATAAATAAGGTGAGATAATTTAACAGAAAAGCTTTGTGAATCGGGCCCATAGTTATTTGGGTTGAGTTCAACTAGAAAATAAGTTACAACACTTAGCCTGCTCCCTCGCATATCTCAGCTGATCCAGAGGAAATCGAATAAACCCTTACAAGGCTTTGATCAAATAGCCCTATAAGGAAAAAAATTCCTTACTGACTACAGGTGAAAATCCGATAAAATCCCTGGAATAACACCACTGGAAAATACCTAGTAATTATAGCCATGAATTTCATGGATGATGGAAGTATACAAGCTACAAAAGACCAATAACTAGTATACAGGTACTGGATCTGGAAGGGCAATGAAAACCTGATCATGTGGGAACTGGGACCCATGAAACAAACTGACGTCCCAGATAAACCATTTCGACTTTGTTTCATCCCACAACTACTTACAAGACTTTAGGTCGCCATCTTACAGTCCTTTCATATTTTAAGCCTTTATGCATTTTGGCCATCTCCTACCCAGTTTTTGCTATTCCTCAGCCACATGCACTTTAGTGGGTTTTGTCCCCCATTTGTTGGTGTTTTGTTTTTTTAATTCAATAAGCTTTTTTGTTGGAGAGAAACTGCCTTCAGAAGACTCCAGCCCATTGATACATGAGCAGAGATGGATAAATAGTTACTCTACCAGCTTTCTCACAGATTGCGGTTAGCAACCATTTTTGCGAGTACACTCGTTTTACATCAGTTTTTAATATACCTGTCATACTTCACCATAGTGGTTCACTCTTCACCCTTCTTTTTGTTCTCTTCTGGATTCCTCCCAGCAGTGGATTTAATGTTCCTTTTACAATGATAAAGTACATAATCAGAAGTTTCTTGTGAAAACTCCACAACAAAATTATTTTTGTTCCAGAGATTTACCCATATTAAATACTACAGTTGCTATGAGAGTCAGGCAGATGTCTAAGGCCTGGTTCACTCTGGAACAGAGGGAAAATTGATCAGTGTATAAAGGCATCAGTTTTCCATCCATGACCCTCCATTCCATTAACGTGCGGTCAACGCTACGCAATCGTCAATCCCAAAAATAAATCACTGCAGACCCCAACTTGCAGTCCATTTGGTGAAACGGACTGAACGGATCCCTTTGAATGGAGCAATGTGAACGGATCCTATTCATTAACATAGGATCTCTTCACCTCCGTTAGTTTCCATTCCATTACGGTTTGTGAAACTTTTTCTTTTTTGTCCAGTGATAATTGGGCCTTAACCTCCATAGCTTGAGCCGGAAAAAAAAAATATCTACTTAGTAATTTTTCAGTGGATAGGTGCTGAAAGGGCAATTTGTAGAACTTTTCTCCTAGTAGCTACATTTTCATCTTTTCCACAGAATAATATTCTGGAACATGGCAATTGAAGTGCTAAAAAGTAGGTAAAGAACAGGGCCGCCTATCCCATGTAAGGCACTGTAGGCACGTGCCTACAGGCGCCTTACATGGGATAGGCGGCCCCTCCTTCTCGAACTCCTCCCCTCCGCCATGAGTCAGTCATATTAACCGCTGCTTCTCTGCTCCACTCGCTTCCTAGTTGTGTCCCTACGATGTGAGTGCGCTCTCCTCCCCTCGATGCATATGTTTGCAGATAAAGGCGGAAGTAGCACTCACCCTCCGTCCAATTGACAGTGGTCCTTTTACACTACACCAGCAGTATCTCCGGTATCCATGTCTTTAAAGGAGAACTGTAGTGAAAGGTATATGGAGGCTACCATATTGATTTCCTTTTAAGCAATACCAGTTACCTGGCTATCCTGCAGATCCTCTGCCTCCAATACTTTTAGCCCTAGACCCTGAACAAGCATGCAGCAGATCTGGTGTTTGACATTTTTGTAAGCTCTGACAAGATTAGCTGCATGCTTGTTTCTGGTGTGATTCACACTACTGCAGCCAAATAGATCAGCAGGGCTGCCAGGCAACTGGTATAGCTTAAAAGGAAATCAATATGGCAGCCTCCATATACCTCTCACTACAGTTCTCCTTTAAGGGTCCTCCTTTGATGACCTCATCAATGGATGACTATTACAAAACTGGAGATGCCGCTGGCGTAAGGTAGAGAGAAGAGCCGCTGCCAGTGGGGTGGAGGGTGAGTGTTTTTTTGCCTGCATCTGCAAACATATAGATTGGGGAGACTATACTCGCAGCACAGGGACACAACTAGGGAGGGAGGAAGGGAAGTGCTGCAGGGACACAGCTAGAGAGGTGTACAAGAGGAATCGGCGCAGGAGACTTGGGTGCAGGATACAGCCTATATGGCTTATCCTGCTCCTGCACAAATTCCAATCGACCTTAAGTCTGAACGATTTTAGGAAAAAATTGAGTTGAGCGATTTCTGTCTGAAATTGTGATTTCGATTCACGATTTCCTTCAAATCAAGCTTTGTTCCCCCTCTTTGCCTATTTGTTCCCCCTCTGTCTCCTGTCTCTCTTTGTGCCCCCTTTCCCTCTTTATGCCTCCTCTGGGTTTCTCTTGCCCCATTTGTGTCTCTGTGCCTGCTCTGTTTCTCTCTGTGCCCACTCTGTATCTCTCTGTGCCTCCTCTGTCCCCCAAGCTGTATCAGTTCTGGACATAGCTTCAAGCACAAGTCCAGCGATGCCCGTCTATCCACTTCGCCTCCTGCAGGCTCTAATGCACGGAATACTTCCTTTATGTCATGTGACATACAGGAACCCAGAGTTTTGCCAAGCACAAGAGCCTGCAGACAGCGATAGAGGATGGACAGTGTTTCGACTCGTGCGGAAGGTATGTCCAACGCTGCGGGCCGCACGCGCAGGGAAGTTTGAAGCCACTTCTGCAAAATTCCCCCATGTGGAAATTATGTTATTGCGATAAATGCCGCTTTGACGATTCCGAAATTGTGATCTTGGTGATCACGATTTTGGTTTAAATTCGATTTATCTTTCAGGCCCAATCGACGTTAAATATTTGTATTCCCCCTCCAGGCCGCCATGGATGGTAGGGAATTAAATAATTTGTCTTCCAGCAATTGCTGGAGGCCGAATTATAGTGTTTTATAAGTAACTTCAGCTCCGTCTTCTGACTGCGCTGAAGTTACTCACTGCTGCGCCCAAGTCTCCTGCACTGGAATGAAAGTGTTCGCTAGAGAGGGCATCAAGTGGAGCCAAGTGTTTCATGTAAATCTGCTGAAGGATGCAGAACGAAATATGAAGAGGAAGAAAATGAAGGGAATATGCCTCCACATGCTGCAAACTCTGCATGCCATAATATGCCTCCACATGCTGCAAACTCTGCATGCCATAATATCCCTCCACATGCTGCAAACTCTGCATGCCATAATATGCCTCCACATGCTGCAAACTCTGCATGCCATAATATGCCTCCACATGCTGCAAACTCTGCATGCCATAATATGCCTCCACATGCTGCAAACTCTGCATGCCATAATATGCCTCCACATGCTGCAAACTCTGCATGCCATAATATGCCTCCACATGCTGCAAACTCTGCATGCCATAATATGCCTCCACATGCTGCAAACTCTGCATGCCATAATATGCCTCCACATGCTGCAAACTCTGCATGCCATAATATCCCTCCACATGCTGCAAACTCTGCATGCCATAATATGCCTCCACATGCTGCAAACTCTGCATGCCATAATATGCCTCCACATGCTGCAAACTCTGCATGCCATAATATGCCTCCACATGCTGCAAACTCTGCATGCCATAATATGCCTCCACATGCTGCAAACTCTGCATGCCATAATATCCCTCCACATGCTGCACTTGTTTGGGAATGACAAAGATTTGCCTAGGATGGTGATGATTACAAAATGTGGGAAGAAATTTGGTATGGCTATACATTTAGGAGCTGAGATGTGTGTGATGGGGCATAGAATAGGGAGGGCAGCCTGGGGACCACTAGACTGCCTTGGATGTTGGGGGTGCCCTTTTTCATTCCCTGTGGGCATCCTGTCCATGTGCAGAGTTTCATGCTCATCAGGACAACTGTCCCATCTCTACACTGTCCTTAAATAGAACCAGAGCATATAATGGTCAGGTGAAGCATCCAAAGCTCCTCATCACTCTGTAATAGAAACCAAATTATATGTAAGCCTCTGAGCATGCAGAACCCAGAGGTGGTACCCAGCCACCTCGAGTGGATGTTCGGCATACTCCTCAGCTTGAACACCATGTGTATTCTATTAGGGAGTGAGGAAAGCTTTGGATGCTTCACCTGACAGGTATGAGTACTATTTAATGTCAGTGTAGAGAGGGGTCAGTTGTCCCGATGAGTTGTCCTCCCTCCTGTTTATGTGATGGTGACCTCCCTCCTGTTTATGTGAGTGTTTAAAGCCTTAACGTATGTTGGAATGCTGGAAAAAAAAAAAAAGAAAAACAACGTTTATATTCCCAAACGCTTTTTATACCGACGATTGGATATTGGGAATTCCCTGCCATATGTCACTAATTACCCTCAGAAGCTTACAGTATAATCTCTGCCTCATATCACTGACTTCGGGATCTTATACCCTAATCCTTGTTTCATGTCAATAATGCTGGGAATACACGTTGAGAGTTTTCAGCAGATTTACTGTTCGATCGATTTTCCGATTTTTTTTTTTCTGATCGATTTCCATCACTTCTATGAGAAATCAATAAGAAAAATGATCGAAAATCAGATCGGACATGTTGGAAATTATCTATTGAACCATCTATCTGCCAAAAAATCTCATGGTTTATTCCCAGCTTAAGTTTGACATGAGACAGTGATCAGATTGGAAGATTCTAAGATCAATTAGTGACATAATGCAGAGATTAGATTATACTTTTACTTGGGTGGTGTGGCCTATGTTGAGGGGCGGAGATTAGTGCGCCAGAGGGCTGTGCCTACAGGCTCCTGGGTTGTAAATCCGGCCCTGGTAAAGAATAATAATCCTAATATTTGTATCGCGCTTTTCTCCTGTCAGACTCAAAGCACTCAAGGAATGCAGCCACTAAGGGAGCACTCAAGAGGCCACCCTGCAGTGTTAGGGAGTTATGCCTAAGGACTCCTCACTGAATAGGTACTGAACCTAAGCAGGACTCGAACCCTTGTCTACCATATCAAAGGCAAAGCCCTTAACCGGTATATAATCCAGCCAAATTTCTTTACATACTTGCTTGATGAGGACTAAAGGGTGAACACATCTCCTGTGCCATAGCTACTGCTTTTACCTCGTTGGGCTGTAATATCTCTTTGTGAAAACATTAATAAAAACATTTGAAATACAAACATCTCCTGTGAGAAAACTCAGGAGGAAAGCTAATTGGATAGCGGCCCTTGGACCAGATACATGTAAGGCCGGTCAATCTGCCGTGTACAAGTAGCGCATGGAAATTTTACTAGTCGTAATGCCAGGGGAGCACCATCCATCACCCCATCAACGCCAAGCACATTACCAGGATGACAAGTACTTTGCTGTGGTAACATGCAGCGTAATGTCGTTACCATTGTAATGTGCGTTATCCTGGTAAAGCACATGAGTAATGGGATGTACTCGTCTGGCGTTAGGACCGGTAAAATTGTCATGCGCAGGGAAAAATGACTGGCCTTTCTTGTATCAGGCCCCTTTGTCTTTTACATGGATCGCCTATTTGGTGATGATAATTAGTAAATTATGGTAATGATTGTGATACCAGCAGTATTGTGAAATAAAATAGAGGCTGGATAGGTAATCGCAATTATTGGATGAGAAGGTTGATTGTTCGCTGAAATAGCACTGGTGTACAAGGTTTTTATGTCTGTCCCAAATTTTTGATAATACTGGGCCAGACCATCATGTACACTGTTCATAATAATAAAGGGAACACAAAAATAAGACATACTAACTCTGAATGAATTAAATATTCTTATTAAACAAACACTTAGGGCCATATGCAATTCACTTTTTCACCTGAGTTTTCTCCTAGGTGATATTTTAAAACTTGTCAATAAAATGCCTTTTAAGCCACCAGCAAGCAAAAAAATACTCAAAATAATTTTGATAGTACTTTATTCCTACTTATTGATACTTTTTTCCATTGCAAAGTGCTAAAAGTTATTTTAAATCAAAGATGACATTTTTCTCCTAGGAGAAAACTCAGGTGAAAAAGTGAATTGCATATGGCCCTTAGTTCTTTACATAGTTTAATGTGCTGACAACAAAATCACACAAAAATTATCAATGGAAATCAAATTTATCAACCAATAGAGGTCTGGATTTAAAGTCACACTCAAAATTAAAGTAGGAAAAAAAAAAACCACTATAGCTAATCAAACGCCTTAATCTTGCAGGAACTGCTGACATACTCCAACCACATGAGGTCTAGCATTGTCTTGCATTAGGAGGTCTAGCATTGTCTCGCATTAGGAGGATCCCAGGCCCAACCGCATCAGCATATGGTCTCACAAGGGGTCTGAGGGTCTCATCTCAGTACCTAATGGCAGCCCGGCTTCTTCTGGTGAGCAGATGGAAGGCTGTGCGGCCCCCAAAGAAATGCCACTCCAAACCATTACTGACCCGCTGCCAAACCAGTCATGCTGGAGGATGTTGCAGGCAGCAGAACGTTCTCCACAGCGTCTCCAGCCACTGTCACATGTTCTCAGTGAACCTGCTTTCATCTGTGAAGAGCACGGTGCAAGTGGCGAATTTGTCAATGATGGTGTTCTTTGGCAAATGCCAAATGTCCTGCATGGTGTTGGGCTGTAAGCACTGCCCCACCTGTGGGCGGGCCCTCATACCACCCTCATATAACCGTTTGAGCAGACACATGCACATTTGTGGCCCGCTGGAGATCATTTTGAAGGGCTCTGGCAGTGCTTCTCCTTTTCCTTCTTGCACAAAGGCAGAGGTACCGGTCCCGCTGCTGGGTTGTTGCCTTCCTATGGCCTCCTCCACATCTCCTGATGTACTGGCCTGTCTCCTGTTAGCGGCCTCCATGCACTGGACACCATGCTGACAGACACAGCAAAACCTTTTTTGCCACAGCTCGCATTTAGGTGCCATCCTGGATGAGCTGCACTACCTGAGCAAATTGTGTGGGTTGTAGTCTCATGCTACCACTAGAGTGAAAGCACTGCCAACATTCAGAAGTGACCAAAACATCAGCCAGAAAGCATAGGAACTGAGAAGTGGTCTGTGGTCACCACCTGCAGAACCACTCCTTTATTGGGGATGTCTTACTAATTGCCTATAATTTCCACTTATCTATTCTATTTGCACAACAGCATGTGAAATTGATTGTCACTCAGTGTTGCTACCTAAGTGGACAGTTTGATTTCACAGAAGTGTGATTGATTTGTTTAAAGGAATACTATCGATTCACATATTTTTTTCAATTGACACAGGAATTGTTTGGGAAGTGCTGCTAAGTACTGGTGTATACATTTTAGTAGCAACTTCTTTGTTTACTGTTAGCAAAATACATTTAAACTTTACTGACACCAAAACTGACGGCTGACTGAGCCATGAGAAGAGGGGAAATTCCCCTCACACTTGATCAGTTAACTCTATGTGTAGCTCTGTGTGTGACAGAGAAGAGAGCTCCCAACAGCTGCAGCTCCTGTGTTTCTGACTGAAGTGTCTGAAGAGAGCAGAGGAAATGTAACTAATTGTCACAGCTTTTCATACTGTTATTGCATTCAGAGTTTGATATGTTTGATATTTGCTTTCTGTAGTCTGATATGCAACTCTGGCTGTGCATTGAAGCAGACACCCCTTCTGCAATTGATTTGTCCCAATATAGCTAAATCCTACCCTCAATAAATTACAGCTTTTGCCTCTGATATTTAACATGAAAAGTAGGAAAATGTTTACACAGCTACTTAGACATTATTTGCACGCTGTCATTTTAGAACACTTGGGTATCGATAGTATTCCTTTAAGTGTTCCCTTTATTTTTTGAGCAGTGTATAATACATTGTACCAGGTACCTGGCATCCACAAGAGGTGATCTGGTGAGATCCAGTTTATATAGTCTTGTTGGATCCAGATACGTTCTATGAAGCACCATCAAGGAGACCTCTATGTAAGTAGTTTGTATAATTCCTCTTAACCACTTGATGACCCAGCCTTTACCCCCCCTTAAGGACCAGCGCTGTATTTGCTGATCTGTGCTGGGTGGGCTCTACAGCCCCCAGCACAGATCAAACACCAGGCAGAGTGACCAGATCGCCCCCCTTTTTTCCCCACTAGGGTGATGATGTGCTGGGGGGGTCTGATCGCTCCTGCCTGCATGTGGCTGGCGGGGGGGGCCACCTCAAAGCCCCCTCCACCGCAGGATTCCCCCCTCTCCTCCCTCCCTTCCCTGGAGATCCGAGGCTGCACAGGAACGGATCTGTCCTGTGCAGCCTCTAACAGGCTCCTGCCTGTCATGTGACAGCGATCCCTGGCCGGAGATCGCTGATCCAGTACAACGCTGCTACTGTTAGCAGCGTTGTACAAATGTAAACAAAGCAGATTATTTCCGCTTGTGTTTACATTTAGCCTGCGAGCCACTGGCTATTCACGGAGCCCCCCGCCGTGAATTGACAGGAAGCAGCCGCTCGCGCGAGCGGCTGCTTCCTGATTAATTAGCCTGCAGCCGGCGACGCAGATCTGCGTCGCTGGTCCTGCAGCTGCCACTTTGCCGAC